>NW_017670490.1:589633-610325 GCF_001879085.1 Nicotiana attenuata
CTTTTGTGGTTGTTATTGTCTCGTTGACCTGCCTTATTTCACTGCTGTATTTATTATTTCTGTCAGATTATCATACTGTTAATTATTGTTATTACTATATTTTGTCTCAGTATGGCCCTGACCTTCCTCGTCACTACCCAACCGAGGTTAGGCTTGGCACTTACTGAGTACCGCTGTGGTGTACTCATGCCCTTCCTGCGCATGTTTTTCATGTGCAGATCATCCAGGTACCTCTACTCAGGCGCACTATCAGTGAGGCAGGAGGAATACGGAGACTTCGAGGTAGATCTGCTGCTTCCGTAGACCGACGAGTCTCCCTCTTACTCTATCTCTAGTACTTAGTTTTTCCTTCTTCCGGTTGTTAGATATTCTGGAGTTTGGAGCCTTTACTTTTCGCTTCTGTAGCCTGTGTTGCCCGTGAGTTTCTGGGTTTTGGGAATTGTTTTGAACTTGTGATATTGAGTTGTACATGCCGAGCGGCATTCAGTACAATTTCTTTTAGTATTTAATTTGGTTTCCTCTATTTTTCCGCAATTATTATATTTCCGCAATATTAGGCTTACCTGGTCGTAGGGACTAGGTGCCGTCATGACATGTTCACAGTCGGTGAACTAGGGTCGTGACAAGTTGGTATCAGAGCTCTAGGTTCATAGGAGTCACGGAACACAGGCCGGTTTATTAGAGTCTCGCTGATCGGTACGGAGACGTCTATACTTATCTACGAGGGGCTATGTAACTGTTTAGGGAAAATCTCCATTTCATTTGAATTCCTTGTCGTGCGACATTTTGACATCAATTTTAAACTACTAACTTCCATTCTCTCACAGATGGTGAGGACACGTGCCACTCAAGATGATCAGGCACCTGCATCCCCTAATGCAGCCGTCAGAGGCCGGGGCCGGGGGAGAGGTCGAGGACGCGCACGTGGTGCAGCCAGAGCACCTGCGCGAGCTGCCGCCGAGGTACCACCAGCAGATCCAGCCGGAGCCCAGGCACCTGGCACACCTACTACTGCCACTACTACTCCAGCGCTCCAGGAGACTTTGGCTCAGTTCATGAGCATGTACACCACCTTGGCTCAGGCGGGGTTGCTTCCCCTTGCTGCAGCCACATCCCAGGCCGGGGGAGGAGCACAGACTCCCGCCGTCCCCACTCCTGAGCAGCGAGTGCAGGTTGAGCAGGCTCCCGAGATTATTCCGGCACCGCCTGCAGCACCAGTTCAGCCCGAGGATAGGTCAGCTGCTTCAGAGGACGAGCAGCGCAGACTTGAGAGGTTCAAGAAGTATGATCCCCCAGTGTTCAGTGGATTAGCATCAGACGATGCCTTGGGATTTCTAGAGGAGTGTTATCGTATTCTTNGAGCAGGCTCCCCCGAGATTATTCCCGCACCGCTTGCAACACCAGTTCAGCCGAGGATGGGTCAGCTGCTTCAGAGGACGAGCAGCGCAGACTTGAGAGGTTCAAGAAATACGATCCCCTAGTGTTCAGTGGATTAGCATCAGACGATGCCTTGGTATTTCTAGAGGAGTGTCATCGTATTCTTCGCACTATGGGCATAGTGGAGTCCAGCGAGGCTTCTTTCACTGCTTTTCAGCTTCGGGGAGCCGCCTATGATTGGTGACGCACTTATGAGATAGACAGTCCAGTCGAGGCTGCTTCACTGACTTGACCCAGTTCTCGGATATTGTTCATGAGAGAGTTTTTCCCCCAGAGTCTCAGGGATGCATGGCGCGCAGAGTTTGAGCATTTGCGCCAGGGTGCTATGACCGTTTCGGAGTATGCTATCCGTTATACCAGGTTGGCCAGGCATGCACCGGCTTTTGGTTGCTACAGTTCGGGAGAGAGCTCGCAGGTTCATTGAGGTCTTATTCCACCCATCAGATCTAGCATGGCTCGAGAGTTGGAGATGGACATTCCTTATCAGCAGGTAGTGAGCATGCTAGGGGATTGAGGGTATGCTCGCTAGGGAGCGAGGGGAAGGGAGGCCAAGAGGTCTCAAGAGTCGGGTCACTACTCTGGTGCCCGTACCCCATCAGCAGGTCGTTATGTCAGAGGTTATGCGGGTCGCCCTGTTCATTCAGCTCATCCAGCAGCGGCAGTGCTCCAGCTCCGCCTACACCTCAGGAGCCTTTACTATGTACCCCAGTTTCTAGCGCGCCTCCTGCGTGGGGTGCTTCCAGGGGTCAGTCCAGCAGACCTGGCCCTAGTCAGTCACAGCCACCGGCGTCCTCCCAGAGCTTGTTTCGAGTGTTGTGATACACGCCACAGGTTAGGGACTGCCCCAGACTTGGTAGGGTGCATCTTCACAGACTGCTCAGCCACAGCGTGGTCCTTAGAGTTCTCAGGCCATGGTCACAACTCCAGCTGCTACCCCATCCTGCCCCAGCCAGCTAGGGCGGAGGTCGGGGAGTAGAGTCGCCCTCCGAGAGAGGGGCCGGGCCAGATATTTATGCTTATTCTGCTCGTACTGAGGCTGTTGCCTCCGACTCCGTCATTACAGGTATTATATTGTTTGTCACAGAGAGGCATCGGTTCTATTCGATCCGGGCTCTACTTATTCTCTATGTGTCTTCTTACTTTGCCTCATTTGGGTGTGCCTCGGGATTCTTTAGTGCCCCCGTCTATGTTTCTACTCCTGTGGGGGATTCTCTTGTTGTG
Organism: Nicotiana attenuata; assembly: GCF_001879085.1. NCBI lineage: Eukaryota > Viridiplantae > Streptophyta > Magnoliopsida > Solanales > Solanaceae > Nicotiana > Nicotiana attenuata. The sequence continues at coordinate 592,292 of NW_017670490.1, forward strand.
GACCGCGTTTATCGGTCATGTTTGGTTGCTATTCGTGGTTTGAGACCAAGAGCGGACTTATTGTTACTCGTATGGTGGATTTTGACATTCATTTTGGGCATGGACTGGTTGTCTCCCCATTTTGCTTATTCTTGATTGTCCACGTCAAGACCGTGACGCTGGCTTATGCCAGGTATTCCGCGTATTGAGTGGAGTGGTACTTTAAGATCACACTCCCAGTAGAGTTATCTCTTTTCTTAAAGCTCAGCGTATGGTTGGAGAAGGGTGTGCCTGCGTATTTAGCTTATGTGAGAGATGTCAGTGTTGAATACCCCTTTTGTTGATTCAGTTACAGTGTATGGGATTATCCCGATGTTTCCACCTGATCTTCGGGTATGCCGCCCGATAGAGACAATGATTTTGGCTTTTTTGATCTGTTGTCGGCACTCAGCCCATTTCACATTTCTCCGTATCGTGATGGCTCCTCCTGAGTTGAAGGAGTTGAGGATCAGTTACAGGAAATTGCTTGGTAAGGCGTTTTAATCTGACCCAGTGTTTTCACCTGGGGTGCTCCCTGTTTTGTTCGTGAAGAAGAAGGATGGTTCTTATGTATGTTTATTGATTATCGACAACTGAACAGGGTTCAGTGAAGAACGTTATCCTTTCCTTGTATTGATGTCTGTTTTGACCACTTTCAAGGCGCACAGCGTGTTTCTAAGAATTGGACTTTGCTCTCAGGGTTACCATCAGTTGAAGATTCGGGAGCCAGATATCCCGAATGCCTTCAGGACTCGGTCATTTGTCATTATGATTCCTTGTTATGTCATTTGGGATGACCAATGCCCAGCAGCTTTCATTGCATTTGATGCACAGTGTGTTCAGGCAATATCTTGACTCGTTCGTTATGTTTTTATTGATGATATTCTGGTGTATTCCCGGGAGTCGGAAGATCATGAGCAAGCACCTGAGGATCGTGCTTCAAACCTTGAGGGAGAAGAAGTTATATGCAAAGTTCTCAAAATGTGAGTTTGCTGAGTCTGTGGCATTCTTAGGCCATGTGGTTTCGAGTGAGAGTATTCGGGTGGATCTGAGGAAGATAGAGGCCGTACAGAGTTGGCCCAGGCCATCCTCAGCTACAGAGATTCGCGGTTTCCTTGGTTTGGGGCTACTACCGTCGCTTCGTGGAGGATTTTCATCGACTTGCGGCCCCTATGACTAGATTGACTCCCCAAGAAGGCTGGCCCCATTTCAGTAGACAGGAGGAGTGTGAGGCGTGAGCTTTCAATAGCTTCAAGAAGCTTACTAACAGCTCCAAAACCTGCACTCGCTGCTCAGGAGTGCGGACGGCGGGAATCTGTACTCCTCCCCCGGCCTGGGATGTGGGTGCAGCAAGGGGAAGCAACCCTGCCTGAGCCAAGGTGGTGTACATACTCATGAATTAAGCTAAAGTCTCCTGGAGCGCTGGAGTAGTAGTGGCAGTAGTAGGTGTGCCAGGTGCCTGGGCTCCGGCTAGATCTGCTGGTGGTACCTCGGCGGCAGCTCGCGTAGGTGCTCTGGTTGCACCACGTGCGCGTCCTCGACCACTCCCCCGGGCCCTGCCTCTGACGGCTGCAGTAGGGGGCGCGGGTGCCTGATCATCTCGAGTAGCGCGTGTCCTCACCATCTGTGAGAGAATAGAAGTCAGAAGTTTAGAATTGATGTCCAAAAATAACGCACGACAAGGAATTCAATGAAATGAAGATTTTTCCTAAACAGTTACATACCCTCTCGTAGATAAGTACAGACGTCTCCGTGCCGATCAGCGAGACTCTAATAAACCGTCCTGTGTCCCGTGACTCCTATGAACCTAGAGCTCTGATACCAACTTGTCACGACCCCAGTTCACCCTCCATGAACATGTCGTGATGGCACTTAGTTCCTACAACTAGGTAAGCCTAACAATGCGGAAATAACAACCTAACTTGCTAAATGATTAAATAAGGCTAAACGTATTAAAATAATAACTGCATATAAGGCCGCTCGGCCTATACAACTCAAAAGAAATGCAGAAGTCTACAACTCAATACCAAAACCCGGAAACTCACGGGAACCACAGGCTAATAGACCTACTGTAAATGCTCTAATCTCCAGAATGTCTACATCAAAAGTATGATAGAATTTAAACACTACAGATAGAATAAGGAAGGAGACTCTTCGGTCTGCGGACGCTGCAAATATACCTCGAAGTCTCCGTAGCTCTCCTCGCCTCAAGGATAGTGCGCCTGAGTGGAGGTACCTGGATCTGCACATGAAAAACATGCGTAGGAAGGGCATGAGTACACCACAGCGGTACTCAGTAAGTGCCGAGCCTAACCTCGGTTGGGTAGTGACGAGGAAGGTCAGGGCCCTACTGAGGTTAAACAATAAAATATAAATCAACAGTATGAAAATAGGCAATAACAGTGAGTACAACAGTGGAATAAGACAGACTAAACAAAGCAATGACAAATACACAGAGAACGGAACAAACACAGAGTAAGTACAACTCAATACCAATGGTAACAATGCGGATCTCCCAGGATACCGTCCTGTAGTCCTTTTCTCAACTGTCCAGTGGATCTCCCGGGATACCGTCCTGTAGTCCATCATATGTGTATATCCGAAGGATCTCCCGGGATACCGTCCCGTAGTCCAGCTATCAATGTGTAGGGGGATCTATCGGGAATCTAACCAGCAGTCCCAATGTAAATGCGCAACCACAACAAAAAGATATTCAGAAATGAAGTACAAAGACAAACATCAGGTAGTACTAGCCTAGCATGCTTCACGTAGTACAGTCAAGGAAACTTACATAATTAGGCAAGTTAAATCAACTAAACATGCTTTCCTAATCTAACACAAGTTATAACTGCAAGTAAAACAAGGCAAATATGAAGGGAACTCAGTCTCAATATCTTAAGTAAAAACCGGATTTTTCAACAATTAGCTCAAGTACACGCTCGTCACCTCACGTACAAGGTACTCAATCACCACATATCATATCCTAAGGGGAAAGGTCCCCCACGCAAGGTTAGACAACCCACTTACCACGAACCGGCTCAATATCAACTAGAAACCATGCCATTGCCACGAGTATCCGACTCCAAATGGCCCAAATCTATTCAATTCAATTACACATTGTAAATAACATCGCAAACAACTGGTTTTGCTACTAAATTCAAAGCTACGACATGAAATTAGGTGAAATGACCAAAATGCCCTTCAGGCCAACGCCTCGGAATCGAATAATTTTTACATTTTCAGAACCCTCGTACTCTCACGAGTCTAACCACATAAAAATCTCCCAATTCGGAGGTCATGCTCACTCAAAACTCAATGGTTTAGCCTATGAAGTTTTACCCAATTTCTTCCAATTTTGATCCCAAATTCGAATTTTAATGATGAATTTAACTACAAAATGATGAAATATAACTAGAAGGGATTAAGAAACGTTACCCAATAGTCTTCTCTTCAAAACCCTCTGAAAATCGCCCTTACCGGAGATCAATTTGGTTTTTCTAACTTATGAAATCAAACCCTCGAATTTTCTATATCAGAACAGGCATTTCCGCTTCTGCGGACAAGGGACCGCTTCTGCGGTCCCGCTTATGCGGAAACAAGCCGCTTCTGCGGTCTTCAATTAAATGGCCAGGACCGCATCTGTGATAAATAAGCCGCAGGTGCGGAAGTGCATCTGCGAGGGACAATCCGCTTCTGCGGAGACTAGGGGGCCACTAGGCTTCGCTTCTGCGGCTTCGCCTATGCGGGAGAAGAACCGCTTCTGCGGTTTCTGAGGGAAAAGGCAATAGCCGCTTCTGCGGCCATCTAGCCGCTTCTGCGGCGCCGCATATGCGGTTCCCAAGCCGCAGATGCGGAAATACCAGAAGCAGCAAGAAATCAGCTGCTGCACACTTCAAAATTCTTCCGTTAACCACCCGAAATCATCCCGAGGCCCCCGGGACCTCAACCAAAAGCACCAATAACACCTAATACCTCATTCAAACTTGTACCAATCCTTAAACCACCTAAAACAACGCTGGAAACTCGAATTAAACAAGGATTTGAGCCTAAGAACTTCAATTTTTATCAAAATACGCTTTCGATCAAAAACCTAACCAAAACACGTCCGAATGACCTGAAATTTTGCACACACATCCCAAATGACATGACGGAGCTACTGCAACTTCCGGAATTCCAATCCGACCCTCGGATCAAAAACTCACTATCGGACTGGAACTTCAAGAATTCAAACTTCGGCATTTCAAGCCTAAATGAGCTACGGACTTCCAAAATACATTCCGAACACGCTCCCAACCCCGAAATCACCTAACGGAGCTAACGGAACCATCGGATTTCCATTTCGAGGTCGTATTCACACTGTTCTGACTACGGATCACTTTTTCACACTTAAACTCTCATTTAGGGACTAAGTGTCCCAAAACTCTCCGAAACTCAACACCGAATGTCCCGGCAAACCAAAATAGCAGAAATGAACTTAGGGGAAGCAGTTAATGGGGAATCGGGGCGTAAATTCTTAAGACGACCGGCCTGGTCGTCACAGAAACAAAAATCAAATCACAAAGCTAATGTACATGTGTTTAAATCAAATACCATACTACTTATCAGAATTACCAAACAAAAACTAAAAGAAAAATCTAACTACACTACGATTTGAAGCAATCAGAATTAAACTAATATCAAACAATCAAAACAAAAAAATCAAAATTAAGCTAACATGAACCAATTACTGAATTAGAGAAAGCAAAAGCAAACCATTGCATAAAAAAAAGAAAGGAATTGAGAAACTTACTGATTTTAGTCTTCGATTGGACTGACTCCGAATTGGATTTTCGATTAATGTTATTTGTTTATTTTATCCAAAATAGACATATAACATGAATCAAAAACCAACAGAATGCTTGAAATTCCTAAAACGGGTTGAAAGCTTCGAACCCTAGATTTAAAATTCGAATAGTTGCGGTTAGATTCAAACAAAACCAACTTGGGATTTAGAAAGAAGGAGGTGAGGGGAGTCTATGGTGTGATTTTGGTCGACTTTGGGAGATTTAGTGTTTTGGTCCGGATTTTCGATTTGAAATTCGAAGAGTTTGGCTTGCATTTGAGGAGTGATGTTTGGAGCTTTGAAAAGAGGAGAGGGAGAGGATTCAGGGGTGTAATTTTGGACGGAAATGGAGCATCGCCACAGGCGGAGGCGATTTCCGGCCGGCGGCGGACGGCGGAGATATGGTGGGGTGACGGTGGGCGGCAGTGGTGTTACAGGGTTAGGGGTTGTACGAGGATGGAGGGGGGTTTGTCTCTAGAATTGTAGGGAAATTATTACATTTTTATGTAATATCTTGAATGGATATGGACTGTCTGATCATGGGGCATGGATGGACGAGATTAACTGATGCCAAAACGGCGTCGTTTTGCTGAAGGGGGCTGGACCGGGTATTTTTATGATTGGGCTTGTGATTTGGTCCGGTTTTAGGTGACTTTTGGGCTAGAATTGGATTTTGGCCCAAAATTTGGTCTTTTATCAGGACCATTCTTTTTTATTCTTTTTTACTCTGTTCTTTTTTCCTTTTGTATTTATTTTTGTATTTTACTTATTATTTTTGAATTTTCTGATTTTATTATGTAAAATAAAAGACCCANTGTACGAGGAGGGTAGGGCTTTGTTCTTTAATTTTATGTAAGGATTATTACAGTTATATCTAAAATGCTATAACTCATTTCGACCGTCGGATTGGGAAAATGGACGGCTGGGATTAACGGCTGCCTAAACGGCATCGTTTGGTGGGGTGGGGGGGAAACGGACTGGGGTCAGGGGAAATGGGTTGGGCTGGGTCTGTTTGATGTTTATTAGGGCTGAGGTTTGGTTAAATTGAAATGAGCCCAATTTTGGTCTCTTATTAAGACCACCCTTTTGTAATTTTTCCTTTTTTTTCCTTTATCTATTTTTGTATATATATTTTATTTTATTTATTTTTCTGATTTTATAAAATGCTAAAACAAAGTAAAGACCTAATTACACTATTTAACTCCTAGAATTACTTATAACTCTATTTAAAGACAAATGCAATAATTAGCAATGCAAAGAACTATTTTCTTGCAATTTTCTTTACATTTTATTCTAAAATTAATTACTAAAATTGTGAAATTAAATCCCTAAATGCCAATGCATATTTTTGGAATTCTCATATGGATTAAAATGCACAAATAAAAATGCAACAATTACCAAAGGATGCCACAAAATTCACAAAAAATTGTAAAATACTAGAAAAAATTGTTTTGTTTGAAATTTTGGGAATTATTCATATATAGGGCAAAAATCACGTGCTCACAAAGGCAAACAAAACACAAAATCATGCAATTAATTCCTTAAAATTCAAATAATAAAAGGAAAATCCTAATTTTAAGAATTCTATAGGAATATTTGAGCGAGGCAAAAATCACGTGCTCACAGCTGCCCCTCTTGCTCGAAGACACTAAGGGTTTTCGGGCAAAGATAAATGAGCACCACGAAGGATTTTTGCCTGCTCAGCACTCCATGGGAAGCATTTTGAAAACCGTGTGACCGAACCCTGCTTCAAAGATTGCCTATATATTCTTGGCTATAAAGCAATCAGGTCAGTGTAGTTCAAGAAGTTTTGGTAGCTGGGACTACCAGAAGCTGTAATTTCACTGTTGTTGCTGCTGCTACTGCTTGCTGACCTCCTTATTACACCAAAAGGAAAATCAAAGCTAAGCTAGCTATGCCTATCAACTATGATTTACAAGATTCCTATCTATATTTCTCTTGAAACTTGATCTTGAGTCTTAGTTGATTTTGCTGTGTACTTCGATCTGAATCTTGATGCTCGTAAGTTGTGGGTGTTTACTTCTTCATGCAGCATTGGGTCAAAAACAGGATCAGCGGAGCTTGTGACTTCAATTAGATTTTGAGCAATCTGCACCCTTACTTGCTTCACATTTGAGTTCATTTCTTTTTTGTTCTTTTCTTCTTTTCTTGATTCTGGATTGAGACTCATTCCATTGGTCGTCTCGCACCCTGTGTCTTGAGGTCGACCTGCTTAAGATATCAAAACAAACAAACGAACGAAATTTTCTGCCCCGGTTTTCACTAGGAAAATTTCGTCAGTTAGTTGTGACACATATCTAAGCAGTCAAATTAGGATTGTGTATCTTTGTGAATGGATCCAGGTTAAGCTGGAAAATGACCAGGTTATGCCGGAAAAGAAAAAAGGATCGTCGGGTTTACCGGGACGGAAAGAAAAAAGATCATCGGTTTGTTGGCCGGGATTTGGAAAGAAAGGGCTCCTTGGGTTTTGCCAGGGAGATCCTCGATTTTTTGGCCGGGATTTGGAAAGAAAAAGCTCCTTGGGTTATGCCAGGGAGATCCTCGGTTTTTGGCCGGGATTTGGAAAAAAAAAAGCTCCTTGGGTTATGCCAGGGAGATCCTCGGTTTTTGGCCGGGATATTTAAGGAATGGGATCCTATGCTACCATGATTTGTTTTTCTTTTGGGATTTTCATTTTTATTTCCTTTCTTCTTTCATTTTTTCTTCTTTTGTTTTCCTCTTTATATGTTTTCCTTTTTATTTAGCAAAACACATGAAAGAATTTGGGGGGAAACTTCTTTTTTGGTCGTTTTCCTGCTGCAAAGCTGTTTCAGCGCTTACGCATTTCATTTATTTTGGGTTGCACCTGCTTCTTGCACGGTTGCTCTGAATAAGACCTGTTTCCAACAAAGAACAATTTATTAGTTTGAAACGGTGGTTGGTTTTGTGGCCTTTATCATCCCAATTGCTTGATCCCGGCCCCATTTTCGTTGAGAACTTTGCTGCTCGTTTGCCTTGAGGGTGAATCTTTTTTTCAAACCGACCGGGTTCAGCCTTAGGACTTCATGATGACTCGCTCGTGTGGGCTCTGGCCTTTTCACTTTATTCTGCCCTTGTCTTTGATTTTCTTTCTCTTCCAATGTCTTTGCTTCGAAAGCATCAACCACTATGGTCAGTCGGGATTGGCCTAACGCACTCGCTGAGGCTGGGCATTTTCTTCGACTCGGACCAGGCGGAACCCTGTGAAGCCGGTCCTGCCACCTTTTCTTTGTAATAGTTACTGAATCAGAGTTAAACCGAAAGGGATTCAAAGAACAAGTATGCAAAAGGCAAGCATATGAGTTTAAAGAGAAGCGTCCCTTTCGGAGGAAAAGAAGGACTTATCTGGGGTGCATGCTGGCTTCAAATGAACATGACATGCTTCTTGGACTGGACGCCCGACACACACAAACTTTCCAGCTTCCATTGTTCCGCATTTCAAAACCAGGGAACCTTGCCAGGACTCTTTCAGTGATGAGATGTCTTCTTTTCGGCTGACAGCGCTCTTTGCGGGTTTTCGTCAATCGACCTCTCTCATTTCTCTTCTCACCGTCGCCCGATAGTGCTCTTTGTGAGTTTTCACTAAGCGGACTCTCTCATTTTCAGTTTCTCTACTTACCATCGTCTTATGGTGCCCGAAGGTTTTCACCGATAAGAATCTCTCATTTTATTTCTCTCAATTTGAATTGTATCAGATTCCAACAATGACGTTTGCCACTTCCATGCCTTTGTCAATTGATCGGAAGGACTTGGAAAAGGTTTTGGGGTAAAAAGGATTTTGGGCGGAACTACAACTTTGGAACCATTTCGGCGGATTCATGGCCGAACCATTATATCATCCGCCCCAGTTTCATCTTTTGGGGAAATTGGGATTTTTGTTTTGGTGTGACTGAACCTCAACGAGAGGCTGCCTACGTATCCTTTCGGAATCAAGTCAAACGTAGTTCAGGAAAACATTTGTTTTTGTTGTTTTTGTTTTTGTTTTGTTTTTCTTTTTTTTTCCTTTTTTTTTCTTTTTCTTTTTCTTTTCTTTCTCTTTTTTTTCTTTTCTTTTCTTTTTCCTTTTCTTTTTTCCTTTCTTTTTCTTTTCTCTCTTTTTCTTTTCTTTTTTTTCTTTTCTTTTCTTTTTCCTTTTCTTTTTCTTTTCTTTCTCTTTTCTTTTCTTTTGTACTTCCGGGTTCCAAAGAGGGTGATCAAAGAAGAGTAACCGGCTCAAAGGGTTTACGAAGGATTGATAGTGTTTGGGTAGCGGGAAAGAAAGCCTTCGTCATCTCAATTGCACAAAAGCCATCACCATAGAGGCCTAGACATAGTACCTTTTTACGGCATCTGCATTGCCTGCTGTTTCGGGATCATTTCCTTCGACGTCTCCCAGATACAGTGCTCCTCTTGGCAATATCTTTCGGATGATGTATGGACCCTTCCAATTTTGCTTCCTGGTGATGAGGGAGAATGCGTCTTAACACGAGTTGTCCTACTTCAAAATTCCTGGGATGCACCTTCTTGTTGTAAGCGCGGGCCATTCTTTGTTGGTACAACTGCCCAGATGTGCCCTGAGTACAGCTCACTCTTTTGTTGTAGTGTATGGACCTTTCCAAACCGCGAACCAATTTTCCTTCAATTGTTCCAATTCTTTGTTTTATTTCCTCAAGGTTATCTTCTTTGCATTTCGACTCTTGATTCATTATTTCGAAAATCTGACAGTGTTTTGGGATCTGGGCATGAAGTCCGCAAGCATGTCATGTTATTTAAAGCTGCATTATTAGAGCTAAAGAAAAGAAATGAAGGAGAACAAATAGCAAAATCAGAAAGAATAAAGAAAATGAACGATGAAATATTAATTTCATTTCTTGGAATTTTGAAGATAACAGGGTTCACATTCGGGAATTTAAAGACAAGAAACTACAGGAAACATCCGAGTTACACCCTGGAATAACTCGGGATGCAGAAAAGGTAGCAGGACGGGTCTACTGGGACTCCCGCCTGATCGGGAATGGCATAGCCTTCCAGTTTTGAAGCTTGGCGCTTGGTCCCATGTATAACACCTCAGCGGTGCTAGTGCCCTTTCCCGGCTGGACCATGTTGGCTTCGTAGAGCATTCTCCTCATTGCCCCACGTATTTTCTCACTTTCTTCAGCCGTGAACACCTCATCATCTTCCTTTTTACTGTACTTAGGCTTGACAAAAGTTTCATACAAATGTACCACCTCATAATCGGCCATTTTCATTTTTTGAAAGAACACTTCGGCTTCCTCAGCATTCACAGGCTTCTTAAGCGGGAAACGCCTTCTGGTGGCATTGTTTACTTCCTCTACGTTTGAATATTCCTCCACAGGGGGGTTTTCTAGCAGCTCTCCCAAGATCTCTTTAACCTTATACGTAACCACCGTCTGATGATAATTCCATGGTACCGCTGCAGGGTTCGTCATAGGCATCTGTGGTACGCGTCCAATAACCACTGGCTCACTCAGCCAAGGTGGTTTGATTGTCCCCCGCACCACATAGGCTTGCTTGGGTACGTACATTTGTGTTTCTTTTTTCAACTCAACTTCCTTTTCTAGTTCTGTCTTGGTGATTTGGCTCTTCTTTTCCCCTTTCTCTTACTTCGGGGCCACCTTGGGCTTTCTTTCTGCATCGGCAATAGCAATTATAGCTTTTAAGGCTGGATCGAATTCTCTGTCCTCACAGATCATCCCGATTACTGGCCCGTTGTTGTGAGCGGGCAGCGGATTATTGGTCACATTTGGGACATCCTCATCCCTCAACACAACTTTCCCTTGCTCTATTAAGTTCTCCACCGCTTGTTTCAGAGTCCAGCAATCATCTGTATGATGGCCTTCTGCCCCTGAATGGTATGCACACCTGACACCAGCTCTGTAGGCAGGCGATGCCGGGTTTTGTCTGTTCTGAGGGACCGGCTGCAGTAGACCCATTTGGACAAGTTTCGGGAATAGACTGGAGTAAGATTCACCAATTGGGGTAAAGTTTGGTCTCCTGGGTGGTTCCCGAGGACGGAAGTTATTCTGCGGAGGATGGGGGTTATAGTGGTTTTGCTGAGGAGGCTGATTTCTTTGAAATGGAGCTTGGTTTCTATTGGCATGTGGCTGCGACCGAGCAAAGGGTTGAGCATTCATGACCGCATACGGTTGAGGAGCATAAGCCCTGTCATGGTGAGGGTAGTGATGTTGAGGGGTTCTTTCAGAGAAGATGGGTCTAGGGGCCCGATGTCTTCTTGCCCCTGATGCTGCCGTAACCGTTTCTTCTTTCTGTTTACCCTTGGCCATTCCTCCAGACCCGCCTTGAATGGCTTGGGAGGTTGCTCTAATGGCTGACTGGCTCAAGATTCTGCCTGTCTTCAGACCATTCTCCACCATCTCACCGATCTTAATAGCCTCTGCAAAAGGTTTGCCCATGGCTGACATCATGTTCTGGAAATAATCTGCTTCCTGGGCTTGAAGGAAAACACTGACCATCTCTACCTCATCCATCGGAGGCTTCACTCTTGACGTCTGTTCGCGCCACTTAATTGCATATTCGCGGAAACTTTCTGAGGGCTTTTTCTTTAGATTTGCCAAGGAGTTCCTGTCTGGCGCGATGTCTATGTTGTACTGAAATTGTCGAACAAAGTCTCGGGCCAGATCGTCCCAAATATGCCAACGCGAGACATCTTGGTCCATATACCACTCTGAAGCGATGCCAATTAAGCTTTCCCCGAAATATGCCATCAACAATTCTTCTTTGCCACCGGCTCCCCGTAACTGATTGCAATACTTCTTAGGTGAGCAATGGGGTCACCGTGTCCGTCATACTTCTCAAATTTTGGTGTTTTGAACCCTGATGGCAAATATACATGCGGGAACATACATAGGTCTGTATAGGAGACACTCTTTTGCCTGCTCAAGCCTTGCATATTTTTTTAAACTCTGTTCAAGGCTTCTCATTCTTTTCGCCATCTCATCTTGTTCTGGGGCTTTGGGGGTTTTGTTTTGCCCCGGTGTAAGCTCGTACGGTGGTGGCTGAGAGTAAGTATATTAAGGATAATCAGGGGGGTCAGCCTGAAAGACGGGATTTTGGAATGTGAAGACCGAGGGGTCGAAAGCATGCTTGGGTAGTGATGGTTGTGTTGTTGCGGAGCATGGTGGGGCCGTGAAGATGTGGGGAGCAGTTCCAAAGGGGAACACCTGGGGGCGAACCTCAGAAGGTGTTCCGAAGAAATGAGCAGTTATGGTAGGTTGCCCCAAAGGAGTGTTTGGGTGGCTGATGGGGACAGTGGTAACACCTCCAGATCTAGGGAATAGCTCCGGAACAATGGGTTTGGGTGGCTGATGGGTTCCTTTCCATTGTTCCAAGCATCCCATATTTCCATGAGTCGTAGACGCAATACCCGATTTTCTTCAGCTGTAAGGGATTCAGAGGCCGGGACCCCCGAGATGGGGCTGTCTTCGGATATGGGAATTGCAGGCAGGGTCATATCTGTAGCCATTTCTATGCTACCTCTTGATCTGGTGAAGTATTGATGTGATGCCAGCGTACCACAACCAACCACCGTTTTCTAAAAGCTAAGCTGGATTTGACAGCAACAACGGTTAGTGTGAACAAATAACAGATAGGTAACTGCACATTGGAATGTGATGCACCTATACAGTTAAATGAATATCTACATGTTTTCTTCGGTTGCATGCGTCATCCCGGCTTTTCTTTTGTTCCCTTCGGTTTTCTTTCTCTTTTTGTTTTATTTTCTCTCATTTTCTTTTACTTCTTCTCTCTTTATTTCATTTTCCGCTCTTTTCTTTTCCTTTGCCATGGTTTTTCTCTCAATGCCTTATTTTCTTCTTTTGCGTTTCTTTTTGCGTTTCTTTTTCTCTCTTGTTTTTCTTTCATTTATTTCCCTCGCGTTTCTCTTTTTCTTAGGATTACGATCGAATCTTATGTAGATTGCCTACGTATCATGGCCCCGCATGAATCAGACCAAGCGTAGTTCTTGCAAATAAGGTAAATAAGCTAACTCTTCTTTTTGAATTTTTGAAAGAAATACTTTAAAGGAAAAAGGGAAATATTTTTTGATTTTTGATTTTGATTTTTCTTTTTAATTTTTGAAAGAAAGACTTCTACCTTTTCGTTTTATTGAAACTTTGGGAATTTTAGAAGTAAAAAGAAATATATTTGTTTGAATTTTCATTGATTTTCTAAACACGAAAGAAAAATATTATTTTTTTGGATTTTGAAAGTTGCCTCTTAATTTTCGGAAGAGGGACTTTTATGAAAATGTTTTGGATTTTTGAGCAAAAATAGTTTTCGGACTCAATTTTCAAAATTTGTATTTTTTTTATTTATGAAAGAAAGACATCTAAGGAGTATTCTAATGATTTATTTTGACCTAAAAGGAAAAGTGGCTATTTTTCAGAATTTTATTTAAGCAAACAAAGGCTCGGTTTTGCAGATACGGCCTTTCAGCACTTCTGGAAGGAAGATTTTAAGGCTGTGCCCGCAAACCATTTAAAATGACTCAGGGTGGCTGTTCTTGCAAAAACGGCCTTCCGGCGTCCTTTTAGGGACATTCGGCTTATTTTAGACAAGAATGGCATCACCCGACTTATTTATGACAAAAATTAAAATTTTGACATTTTTTGGCTATTTTTGCAAAAAGGGTGGTTGGACCCGATGAGGGTTGCCTACGTATCTCACATCCGGTGAGAATCAAACCAGCGTAGTTCGGGCAGATTGGGAATAGAGTAAATAAACTAACTCTATTTTGTTTTCCTTTTTTATAAAACTTAGACCATGAAGCTTTAAGGCAAAAGAAAAAATATTTTTGATTTTTTTTTGATTTTTTTTTTCTTTTGGAATTTTCTAAAACAATGCTTTAAAAGAAGAAAGGAATTTTGTTTTGGATTTTTGATTTTGATTTTATTTTTGAAAGAAAAACTTCTGAAAATTCCTTTTGTTTGATTTGAACTTTGGGAATTTCAAAAGTAAAAAGAAAATATTTTTGTTTGAATTTTTATTTGTTTTCTCTTTTTCTAAGGAAAAAAAGAAAATATTTTTGGATTTTGGATGTAACCTCTTAATTTTCGAAAGGGGGACTTCTTTAAGAAAAATGTTTTGAATTTCTGAGTTTTTATTTATTTATAAAAGTACTTCTAAGGAAAAGCAAAAATATTTTTGGACTTCAAAATTTTTATTGACATTTACAAAAAAAGACTTCTAAAAAAAATAACAGTATTTTTGGATTTTTGTTTCTGATTTTTTTTGGATTTCCCAAATGAAGGAAACCCGTATTTTTGGATTTTGATTTTTATTGATTTTTTCTTTTTGTATGAAAGACATTAGAAAGAAGGAAACAATTTTTGAGTTTTAAAAACTGTTTTTTTTTAATGTTTTTTTTAAGGAAAGATTTCTAAAGAAAGAACTAAAGGAAAATATTTTTTGGGTTTTTTGAAAATTGGGGTCGGAACCGATGAGGTTTGCCTACGTATCTCGCATCCGGTGAGAATCAGACCCGCGTAGTTCGGTCAGTTTTGACGGAACATGGGAAACATGGAACTTGAAGATTTTGGCTCATTTTGAAATGACTTTTCTTTTTTTTCAATTTTTCAGAATTCCGGCAGAGTTTCAGAATATTCTAAATACCTACCTCTCATTTATTGATTTTTTTTTTTTTGATTTTCTTCCTCTATTCTAGAAGCCAGTCAACATGCAAGCCTGAACAGACAGATATGAAAGTAGCACGTAAGATGCATCAGAATGGTCTTTTAAATTCAAGTCACCTGTCCTAGACGGACCCAACCCCTGTGTTGAGTCCCCTAAGTCAAATGCACATGATGCAGAGAAGCGTTCCTACTAGGGATCCGGCATGAGGCTGAGTTATTCTAAGTTCAAAACCTGGGTATTTGTTCTAGACTGTGTACCCGAGCGGACAACTCGAGTCGAGGAGGGGGCCACGTACCGGGGACCCGAAAGATCATCCGGCTTAGTAACTTGTCCGAGCCTCTTTCTTATTTTAAGGTATGACACTAACAGAATAGGGAGTCTCGACCAGCGAGCACATCCCCGAAGATAAGAAGAGAAGGGTTTCGTAACAGTTTATATGTACAGTTCAGCAAATATCAATGCGGTAAAAAGCAACATTTTGCACATTTAGCATGAAACATGTAGAAAAATCAGATAAAGCCAAATATAACAATTATTCTAAGATCGAATTCTTAAACCCTGAACCGAAGTTCTAGGTTTGTATCCCCAGCAGAGTCGCCAGAGCTGTCACACCTCCTTTTTTACACATCTACCCTGAAGGATAGTGTATAAGGGAGTTTTTCCATTTAAAGTGACATTATTCGAAATGGGATTATTATTCAATTCAGAGTCGCCACTTGGGATAGGTTTGGCTTTTGGTGTCCCAAGTCACCGGTTTATCTTGAATCCCAAATCGAGGAAATTTTGACTTCCCGAAAGGAGTCTGCAAACCAGAAATTCTGAATAAGGAATTCTGTTGACCCGAGGGAAGGTGTTAGGCACCCCTGGATCCCGTGGTTCAAGCACGGTCGCTTAAATTATTATAAATGGCTAAAAATCTAATTTTTATACATGCTCCAACCTATAATGCAATTTTAGAATTATTTAACCGCTTTTAGTTAAAATATTTTAGGAAAGTGAACGTCGTTTAAAAACGTGTTTTCGGATCGCGTCACATGAAATGCATCCGGATCCTCGACACATTCTTATTCAACATTTTTGGATTTGGATTTGGGTTGCATGAAATGCACATTCGTATTTAAGAAGGTAAGATTATTAAAAGCGCGCCTAAAGCGACTAACGTATTATTATCTTTGCGGAGGGCCGTAAAATTCGCTAAATGGCACACCCAATTTCTATGTATTTTTTAATAGGAACATTTGAAGAGGGCCCCACAATTTATGCATTTTGTTTGGCGGGGCTCACTTCATTTTATTGTTTAAAGGCCATCCTAGAGCAAACTATAATTTTGTATTGAATTTGTCTCTAAAGAATCCTAGTTACTTGATATTATAAAATTCGAGCTTCAAGTTCAAGTCCGGATTCAAACAAAAGGGCAAGCCTTTTAGTTTGGAACCGCTACCTAACCCGAGGGCCCAAATTTGTATTGCCAATTAATCTACATGATCTTACAATATTTTCAGCCTCCAGGGATTTTGTTGGGCCTCGATGGTTGGCCCATGACTGTGGACATACAATCAGACTCATTTAGTTAATGGGTTAATGCTATGGATTTGAGAGTTGATCAGTAGGGAAATTTCGATTTCAGATCCAGCTTTTAACTACCTACGCTGGTTTGGATATCAGCTCTACCGTTACTCACACAAGGAAATGAGATCACAGTAGGAAGATCATCATATGTAGTACTTATAAATTGATAAAGGCGAGTGATATGATGATTAGCAGAATCACATGATAAAACTTCATTTTTAATCACAAAAAAAAAACAGTTGAGATCATTTTTGAAAGCCAAGGATTAACTGATTATAGATTAAACTATTGAATAGTTTAAGCCACAATGCTGATTTTATAATACCTACTTTTAAGCCTGGACATGGATTGAATTTTAACAACAAGAGTCATACATGTAAACCTATACACAAACAGGTTAACTGCCTAAATTCAAAAACAACCCAACTATTTTTGGATTTGAAGAGCTGAACTACTGAAGTCAGCTACTGAAACTCAAAGCCCTTGTAAACCTGTTTTTATAACTACTGAAGATGAACTAGGCATTCGACTCACAATACGAATCCGAAATTAATAGCTATACAGTCCGAATATGGAATCCAATTATACAGTCCAAGTTTATGTACATACAAATCGAAAATTAAACTATGTCTAAAATCTGTTAACTATTAACATGTAACAGTCTAACAAGCATAGTCTAAGGAGCAAATAGGCGAGTATTTCCATTTCATTTCCAACTTGAAAGGCTACATCGAATCAAATCCGAGATGTGTACCTGGAAATTGAATTTCAACAAGAAGAGATGAGGATCAGCAGCGGATCAAGCAGTTAGCAGAGCAAGTAACAGCAGCAATTTTAACCCAGGAATATGTAACAGGGGTACATCACCAAAATGATTCCGAAATAACTCGATTGAAACAAAAAACCCACTCGAAATCAATCCTAGCAGCTCTCTGAAGCTTCAGCCACCAGAAACAAACCAAAAAGCTTTGAAATAACCCCTAAACAACTTGAAATTGAATCTAGGACCAAACTAGCCTTGCAATCAATCTAAAATCTCAATGTAACAGTAGATATTTGGATTTTCTGTTGTATTTGTTGTTGTTTTTTGGTTGTTTTTTTGGAGGGAAATGAGATCTAAGAGAAGTTTTTGAATTTGAAAATCAAATTTGAGCTGATCAATCCTTGTGAGGGGGGGGGGGGGGAATTTTTAGAGCTTCCAAAACTTCTAAAATTTAAGGGATTTTTCAGATGTCCAAACTTTTGGAAATTTTTCAGATTGTTCAAACTTGTAATCCAAGGCACTAGACATGCCTTTTATAGGCATAAAAAAGGGGCAGAAGGTTCTGGAAATTTTTACTAATTTTCCCCCCTTTTTATTTTCAGAAATTGTACTTTAATCCCTAATGTTATGGCTTGTTGCCCAAGTTACTGCATTAAAAATGCAGAAACTTACACTAAGGCCCCCTTCTAGAAGGTTCTAGGGTGTTCTAGCTTTGTTTTCCTACCTATGGAATACCTATACTACCCTTGTTTTTGTTTTGAAATTACTGGCCCTTAACAAACCAACCCATTTTCAATGCCTAAACTACCCTTGATTGCCCCTGAAATTACTAACCAAACCCAACCCCTTTTGCCTTAGTTAAAAAATAATAATTGAAGACCAAACTATTCAGCTATATCCAATCATCTAAACCTAATTACTTTATAACACTGAATTAAAAAATAATTATTGATAAAATTAAAACAAATTAAACTAGACTAATCAAACTAACAAAACGATTGATTCAATCAAGCAAAAATCAAACAGTGCCTAAAACAGATTTGAAGCACAATTAAACTAAAATCTAAAAAGGAAACAAAAATCAAAATCACAAAAGCTAATAGTACAAAGTGTTTAAAATCAAAATACCATACTACTTATCAGATTTTACCAAACAAAAAACCTAAAAGAAA
>NW_017670490.1:610345-613924 GCF_001879085.1 Nicotiana attenuata
TACCAAACAAAAACTAAAAGAAAAATCTAACTACACTACGATTCGAACCAATCAGAATTAAACTAATATCAAACAATCAAAACGAGAAAATCAAAATTAAGCTAACATGAACCAATTACTGAATTAGAGAAAGCAAAAGCAAACCATTGCATAAAAAAAAGAAAGGAATTGAGAAACTTACTGATTTTAGTCTTCGATTGGACTGACTCCGAATTGGATTTTCGATTAATGTTATTTGTTTATTTTATCCAAAATAGACATATAACATGAATCAAAAACCAACAGAATGCTTGAAATTCCTAAAACGGGTTGAAAGCTTCGAACCCTAGATTTAAAATTCGAATAGTTGCGGTTAGATTCAAACAAAACCAACTTGGGATTTAGAAAGAAGGAGGTGAGGGGAGTCTATGGTGTGATTTTGGTCGACTTTGGGAGATTTAGTGTTTTGGTCCGGATTTTCGATTTGAAATTCGAAGAGTTTGGCTTGGATTTGAGGAGTGATGTTTGGAGCTTTGAAAAGAGGAGAGGGAAAGGATTCAAGGGTGTAATTTTGGACGGAAATGGAGCATCGCCGCCGGCGGAGGTGATTTCCGGCCGGCGGCGGACGGCGGTGGATGGCGGAGATCATGGGGCATGGATGGACGAGATTAACTGACGCCAAAACGGCGTCGTTTTGCTGAAGGGGGGCTGGACCGGGTATTTTTAGGATTGGGCTTGTGATTTGGTCCGGTTTTAGGTGACTTTTGGGCTAGAATTGGATTTTGGCCCAAAATTTGGTCTTTTATCAAGACCATTCTTTTTTATTCTTTTTTACTCTTTTCCTTTTTCCGTTTGTATTTTACTTATTATTTTTGAATTTTCTGATTTTATTATGTAAAATAAAAGACCCAAATTAAATCTAAGATGATTCTAATTAACTAATTCCTAATATAAGAGGAAACTAGATCAAAAATGTAAAATGTAAAATTTGAAATTGTAAAAAGACTATTTTTGTTATTTTTCTCTTATTTTAGTAATGTCAATTAACTAGTAAAACTAAAAATATAAAATCGAATTCTAAATGCAAATGCACTATTTTTGTACATTTGGTGAATTATGGCACCTAAAATGCACACAAAAATGCAAACAAGGCACAAAATCATGCAATTAATTCAAATAACAAAGAAAAATCCTAATTCTAAGGAATTTGTAGGAGTAATTTAAGCGTGGCAAAAATCACGTGCTCACAGCACTTTGAGGCGAAAGTGAGTTGAGAGATGAACAAATGAGAGAGGTCTGTTGGTGAAAACCTTTCAGGGCACCGCAGGACGAACAAGGTTAAGGTTTGGGTGAAGAAATCAGGATATGGAATTCCGGGGCAACAAAGTATGGCAACTGAAAGTTGATTGGTTGGACAGATTGGGCCGATTAGTCCGAAATGCATTTCATGATCAATGGTACCAGCTATTCCACTTAGATAAGTCTCTTTTCCTTTTTCTTTTTAGCAAGTCGTTCGGTTTTGGATTTTCCTTATCCTTAACTCTCAAGGTCATTGCATTTCATTTCTTTTGGGGTTTTGTTTCTCTAAGATGTTCCAATGTCACTCTCGCTCAAAGCGAATAGGAAAGGATTTCAAAGCTCACTACCAACTTCCAAAATTGTAAAGCACAGTGTGGCCAGAATATACCAAAGATAGCATGATGTAAAGTGGGATATAAGGAGTCACCGGAAGTTTCATCGGTGGAATGACTTGGTAATTCCATGGGAGATGCGAAGGTTCAGAGAAAAGGGGTCAAAAAGGTAAAACAACGGTTTGGGTATGGAACACTCGGGTCATCAAGGGTCATGGGGTTTGAGGTCAGTCAGAAAGTCAAGTGGTCCAGGGCCAGTTCAGGGGAAGCAGGTCAAAACAAAGCACGGCAGCGGAAAGACCTTCAGCAAGAATGCCATCAACTAACCACCATTTTAAACTGACAAGATTTTCCTTTGATTGAAACAGGGGCAGGAAATTTCGTTTGTTTCGGAGGAACTCTCCGTAGGGGAAGAGCAAGCACCAAACAGGTTTGATCGTAAACTTTCAGGACCCTCCTGGAAAATGGGACCTAGTTTAAAATTCAAAACAATCATGAGTAGCATAACCTAGCATAAATGTACCCCAAAGGAATATAAGTTGGTTTCAACGTCTGCATGTTTGAGATAGGATTCAATTAGGAGTTTTCAGGACCTTCCTGAATAATGGGACCTAGCTTTAAGATTTCCATTAGATAACAAGATGTAGCGTAATATCTGTTGTAGGGAAGTATAATTTAGCCGTAAGAGTTCTGTTGTAGGGTAGTATAATTCAGCCGTAAAAATTGTCACTTTTAAGATAATACTTGATTTTCAGGACCCTCCTGGATAATGGGATGTAGTTTGAAGACCCTCTTAGAAAACAAGATTCAGTGGACGTAATACCTCTAGAAGATATAATTTAGATCTAAAACTGTCATTTAATTAAGAGTTGTCAGGACCTCCCTGGATAATAGGACATAGCTTTCAAATTCTTAATAATAGTTGGTAGAATAATTTAGTTTAACACTCACCTATGTGCCCAGCCACCAAACTGGGGCAGAAAATTTTCTTTGTTTTGTCTATTTTGTTGGAATCAGGTACGCGCTTGGAGAACAGGGAGAAAAAGTTTAAATTCAGCAGTCAGGAGCCTGGAGAGCAGGGAATACACTCAAGTTTAGCATTCAGGAGCCCACCTGGAGAACAGGAAATACATTTCAAGTTTAGCAGTCAGGAACCCGCCTAGAGAGCATGGGAATACATTTCAAGTTTAGCAATTAGGAGCCTGCCTGGAGAGCAAGGGAATACAATTAAAGTTTTGGCAATCAGGCGCCCACCTGGAGAGCAAGGGAATACAGTTCAAGTTTTCGCAATCAGGCGCCCACCTGGAGAGCAAGCGAATACAGTTCATGTTTTGGCAATCAGGCGCCCACCTGGAGATTCAGGGAGTACAGTTCAAGTTTTGGCAATCAGGCGCCCACCTGGAGAGCAAGGGAATACAGTTCAAGTTTTGGCAATCAGGCGCCCACCTGGAGAGTAAGGGAATACAGTTGAAGTTTTGGCAATCAGGCGCCCACCTGGAGAGAAAGGGAATACAGGTCAAGTTTTGGCAGTCAGGCACCCGCCTGAAGAAAAGGGAAGGCATCTCAGATTACAATTCAAGTCAGCAACAAAGGGACTTCACCTGGAGAATACAAGTCAACAAGGCAACAGGAACTGCAAGATCAAGTTTGAGGATATAGATAGGATTCTTGTAATTCATAGATCATAGTTTAGTCTAGCTTCTTTTACTTTGTCATGGTGTAATAAGGGGTTCAGTAAGCAGTAGCAGCAGTAACAGCAACAGTGAAATCACAGCTTCATGGTAGTCCCAGCTACCGAAACTTCCCGAACTACACTGACTTGATTCCTTTATAGCCAAGGATATGTAGGCAACCTCGGAAGCAGGGTGTGGTCAAATCTTTCAAAAATGCTTCCTACGGAGTATTCAAGCGGGCAAAAATCGCTCGTATCCGCTCACTTTATCTTTGCACGAAAACTATTCGTGTTTCC
>NW_017670490.1:616317-636686 GCF_001879085.1 Nicotiana attenuata
TGAGGGTGATTTGTGAAGCCCAAGTAATCTGTATGTTAGGGTGTTGACAGTATTGAAAAGATGCTATTTCAAGTTTAAGTTTATCAAGTAGGAGATGGTATAAAATGCATGTGAAAGAAAAGGGAAAAATGGTTGAGATTTCTTTGTTAAGGCAAAAGCATGCAATGATTTACCTTGTTTAGCATATGAACATGTTTTAAAGTTAAATTTGGTATCTGAATTTCAGAATGTTTAGTGAGCCTATTTGGGATTTAATTAGTTAAAAAATGCATAAGTAAAACGTTATACCCAGTAGAATGTCTCATACATTCTTGTTGGGTTTGCACTCCAAATGGTTTGTATCATTGTTTGGTTCTGAACATTAGGCTTAGTGCGGGCCCAATTGTTAAAAGTCTCACTTCAGGCGCATGTGCCATGCCATGGACGCCTTTGCCTCTGTCAAAATTGGGCTCATTTGAGCCCAAACTTGAATGTGTTTGCCAACAGATTGTTTTACCTTTTGATCTGTTTCGTTGCATAAAAATGCAGTTCTTTCATCTATTTGGGCTTTGGCGTAGGTGTAATTTCAGGTGATTAGTTACTTAATACTATACCCATTAGTTTATACATAGGTCTGAACAATAAATTAGAATCCCTTTTAGTTAACTAGTTTCTTAAAATGGGTTGAGGTGTGCCATATTAGGCCAATGTATAATTTATGGCCCTCATGAGCTAAGTTAGAAATCTTTTGGTTGGAACAATTCGAGGTGTGCCGTACCAAATAAAAATCTTAAATGCACGGCCCTCATTTAATTAATATTTTTATCCTTAAAAAGCGAGGCACGCCATTTAGCGAATTTTTCATGGCCTCGCAAAGTTGCAAATGCGTAGTTGCTTTAGGCGCGTAATTTAAAATTACCTTCCTAAACTCGGGTGTGCATTTCATGTGATCCAAATCCAAATCTTACAACGTTAAATAAAATGTGTCTCGGACTGCGGGTGCATTTCATGTGGCGCGGTTCAAATATGTGTTTTAGATGACGTTGAAATCTTTCTTAAAATAATTAAAAGCAGTTTTAAAGATAAAATGCACATAGGTTTAAAAATATTTTAAAATCAAATAATAGGCCAATAATAACAGTTGAGCGACCGTGCTAGAACCACGGAACTCGGGAATGCCTAACACCTTCTCCCGGGTTAACAGAATTTCTTACCCGGATTTCTGGTTCGCGGACTGTAAAACAGGGTCAATCTTTCCTCGATTCGGGATTTGAAACCGGTGACTTGGGACACCATTAATTATCCCAAGTGGCGACTCTGAATTTTTAATTAAATGAATCCCGTTTCGATTGTCACTTTAAGTTGAAAAACTCCCTTATATACCCCTTCCGGAGGGTGTAGTAAATAAGGAGGTGTGACAATTATCTCGAGGGGAAGGTGTTAGGCACCCCTCAAGATCCACTAGTGTGGTTCCCGGCCATGCTACAATTGTGACTTTAAATGCAGACAACAAGTAGACAAGCAAGAATTACAAATACGGGGTAGTTTTCACATAATGGTTGCAAGCAATTGAAGTAAAAAGAAGTTAAGGAAGCTGAAGTTTGGGAAGAAAGTAGTATTGAAGTTCTGAAAATAAACAAGTAAAGGGAAGAGGTTTTCACATAATTTCTGGAAGCAATTAAAGTAAAAGAAGTTAAAGAAGCTGAATATTTAGCAGTTTTTAAAATTCTGAAAATAAACAAATAAGGGAAGGGGGTCCTAGGTTTATAAATAATATGGATCACCCCATACAACACCCGTTAAACATTTATACACGTGGTGTTATCGCGTGGTCATCATATCCAGATCTACCCTTTCCCATCCCGTTAAGGTATTAAACGCGGAATGGTCTCGTTTATTGCATGCTACTACCCGTCCCAAATCCTATCAGCCCGGAGGAATTTGGGACTACTAGTCCTAAAGGGAAGGGAGATTTGGCTTTTGTGGTTTAAAAGGATAAAATTCTAAGGCGACAATCAAAACACGTAGAGCAGATATGGGGAAACACATAACAATTAAAAGGCTCAAACAGGCCTCCTCAACTTAAAGACAGATTGATTAGCATGTCTTGCACATACTGGTTATGGTCTTAATTAAACTTGAAGGAAACGGGAGGCAGACTGATTTATTACATATTTTAGATAAAAAACCCGAATCAGACCTGCCTGCTGGTTGGACTTTAACGAAGTCTGATTTCCTTAACTAATTCACCTAATGGCTTGCCTAGGCGAAACCTATAGGCATGATATCTAACAATACAGGAGCATACTAATTTTAAAGAAGAAGACTTGTTGGTTACACAAAAGCATAAGTTCTGTGGATATTACGCAATGCTATTTACTGATTTTAGACTTATAGGAAAAATAGACGATTCAGATTTAGTTGATAGCTCCTATAGGCATGATCTCTAGATGCTAAATGATTTTAAAATGTTACAGTCGAAATAAAAGTGCAGAAGTCCTATAGGCATGGTGTCTAGAATGTTGTTTGTTATTTAAACCTATAAATACGTTTGCCTAGTGATAGATGCATATGCAAAATTCAGGAAATCCTATAGCCATGTTATCTATGTGATATGCAAAAATGCGGAAACCTACAGACATAGTTTCTATATGAAATGCAGAAGTGTAGAAACTTATAGGCATGGTTTCTATATGAAATGCAGAATCTATAAACAGGAGTTCTATATGGAAATGCAAAACCTATAGTCATGTTTTCTAGATGATACAGAAGTGCAGAAATTTATAAGCATGGTTTCTATACGAAAATGCAGAACTTATGGACGTGATTTCTATATGAAATATATAACCTATAAACATGATTTCTATATGAAAATGCAGAACTGAAAGCAGGATACGATTGCAGAAGTGTATTAAATTCCTATGAACATGATATCTACCCCTCTTGCATGCATGATGTACGCTCTCCTTTTCACTAAAAGCCCCAATAGTTATTACAAGATTATTACAGCCCAGAATTGAATAAGAAAAAAAAAGAAGTAAAATTACATCAGAAAAACTAGAAAAATCCCAACCAAGGAGAGCCTAATTCAGTCTTCTGTCTAAAGCATGAAGTAAACCAACCCAAAGATCAGATTTCCAAAGCCTTTCTCATTTTTAAGTGTGTTAGAGTTCCCAAGAGCCTCATGGACTCCGAGCAGTGCTTACACTCAAATTCATTACAGAATTGAATTATAGTGCAGTGTGGAAGGGCCAGCCCCCAAATGTCCAAGTTCAGAGGGAACTCAAGGTCCCAAAGCAAGGCTCATAGGAGGGGGGCAGAACTTAGAGGCTAGGAGAGAGTGTGAGTGCAATAGAGGTGGTTCTGGGAAAACCAAGACAGGATGGTGGTCATACCCAGCAATTGGAGGTGCTGGCACACCCCAACCAACCTGCTTGCCACATTATTTGGGAGTTAGGATCCCTTAAAGGATCAAGTCCAGACATGAGCCACAATTTGGATGTTGCCATGTTCTGAACTTTAACTCAAACACATAGAGGGGAATAGGGGTACAGGGATTCACAGTAGAAACAAATGCCAAGAGAACAACATACATATTTAACACTAAACATAAATAGCACAGTAGACAGGATTGTGGAAGCTGCAAAATAAACACACTGGGATGAGGCTGAAAACTAAACTAGAACATACCAGTTCCAGGGAAACAAAAGAAGAAAGCAGTAGTCTTGTGAAGCCAAAGTGCAAACAAATAGTCAGAATGCTATGATCAAGGAACTATGATACTTGAGTAATGTAAAAGTGTTGAATGGATGGTGTGTGATTGAAAGTTGGTCGTATCCACTGTGTCGTGTCAAAGAAAGTCATGTATTTATAGTGTAGAAAGCAAGCAGAAATAGGTAAAAAAATAGTTTGGAAAACAATTTCACAAGGTTTCCCTTTAATTAAGGGATTCTGATTTCAAACGGGTAAAAATAATTAAGGAAAGAGACCAATCAAACATCTTTTCAAAGCAGTACAAGAGGGGTAAATACATAGAGGTATATTTAAGGAAAAGTCTTGACAGCACACGGTTTGTGCAAATAAGGAAAGGAAATCAATTAAACAGCCAGTAAATCCCAAGGTTTGAATTTGGTATGGATAAATCCAGTCAGAAAAGGTGGAGAAAGGTCTTACTTAAAGAAAAATCAGTAACAATCAATTAAACCTAAAGAAAAGGATTCTGAATCAATCATAAGTTGGAAAACCTTTTCGAAAGAAAGAATTTATCACACATATAAAACATACAGCCATGCTCAAGCACGAAGAGCTGTCATACCAATCAATAGAAGAGTCTAGCATAGGAAAAGCTCCGAGTTGTAAACACATAAGTTCAGCTTAGCTCATAGACTCAGAATGAGTCTAAAAGAGTCGAGGGTTCCAAAATAGAACCCTAGTCCAAACACAAGATCAATCTCATCAAAACCCCAAATTCTAGGGTTTCCAACTCAAATCAGATACGGAGACGAGGAGACAAATAACAAACAAATACAATAGCGAGTTTGAAACAACAAAGTGAAGAAACTAATATGGAACATGGGGGGGGGGGGGTAGAAAGAACATGTTTAAGAAAACTTGGGATTTAAACAAGTCTAGAAGAGAGAAGAGGTAGTATAACACTTAAGAAAGCAGTAGACGAAACATGTTTAAAGAGAACTCAAACAAGGTCCAGCAAAAAGGCAAGCAAAGAACTTAAGAACGCAGTAGGAGATACATACAGTAGGAGAACACAAAAATACCAGAAAAGTATATCAACAAGACATATAGGAAAACACAGTAGGACAAACATGTTAGCACGGTGTAGAAACGCAAATACAATGACAAGACATAGAAGAACATATAGTAGAAAAACATAAGAAAGCAGTAGAAACACATGCGTGACGAATATACACAAAGAAAAAGGAAAAGAACAGTCGGAGAAAACATTTTGAGTTTTTTCAAAAAACCTAAGTCAGAGAGAAGTAATTTTTGAAAGAAAAATTGGGGAAAATGTTTAAAACTCAAGTAGAGCACAGATATAGAACCGATCTAAGAAAACAAACAGAGAGAACCTCGGATAGCAGGGTTTCAGAGGAACCCTAAAGCGGGAAAGGCTTGGAAAAGGTCCGATCTAAGTCGGATGAGTCAGAACCAGGCTCGAAATGCTTTGGATATGCCGGAGCAAAGCCGGAGAAGCCATAGAACCTTGAATCGGAGAGGATCTGAACGGACACTCTCGAGCTCAGACCTCGAAACTTCAAACACCAAGCGGTCAAGAGCAGAGGGAGGTGAGTGTAGGCCATCCATGGCCATAGAGGCCATGGATTCCGGTGAGATTGCGGTAGAAAATGGTAGAAGGCGATTAGGGTTTCAAGAACCTTCGAGAGAGTTTGAGAGAGGAGAGTGTTTGGGGGCGGCTGAGAGAAGAGAGTGAGAGGATTAGGGTGGTCATTTAGGTTTAATTATGGAAGGGTGGCTAGGAGCCGTTGATCTCAGAGATCAATGGTCCAGATCAAAAGGGCTTGGGTCGGGTAATTAAAACGGGTTGAGGGTATGGGATTGGGTTGGTCCGGTTGGGATTCAAAATTGGGTCAGCTAGGGGGTGGTCAATGTGGCTATAATCGAAATGTAATGGGGCTGTAATTGAAACGAAATGAGGCCAAATTTTAAATAGCCAGTTTTCCCCTTTTTATTTTATAAAAACAGTAAGCATGATTTTGAAAGCAAATTAAACGTACTAGATCAGTTAATAATATACAAATATTAATTTAAAAATATTGGAACCAATTTCATAATTATAAAATGTTATTAATTCTCAAAATAGGCTACAATTGCAATTATATGCAATTTGACTTTTAAAATACCAAATAAATTTGTAAAAATGTATAAAAATCACTCTAGCTATATTTTAGTATAAATATGAGAATAAAATACGTTATTCACCAAGATGATAATTTTGGGAATAATTATTGGTTTTTATACTGCAAAAAATGGACAATAAATTGATTAAAAAGAAAACAAATCTTTTAAAAATCGGGAAAAGTACTAAAACACTTAGGCATACTTATATATGAAAGTATTTTGCATATAAAAAATAGACGGGGAAAATTGGGTATCAACAACTACCATTTTGTGCAGTCTGCACTGGGCAACTCCTGCAACATTTTCATTTGTCTGCAACACTGTTTTATGTGACCCCATTGATACTAACAAGTTATTTGAATTGTGTTTGCAGACAATGGTGAGACAACAAGGAAAAGGCTCAAAACAACCGGGAAAAGGAGAACCCTCCCGAGGAGGGAAGAAGAAGATGGTGAAACTCACTCCCCAAGCTCGGGAAAACATAAAAAAGACCAGGAAGCTAATAAAAGCTGCAGACAGAGCTGCTTCCCATTCCTCGAGGAGTGAGTACCAACCGTCAAGGGACATTTCTTCAGACTCCGTGCCAGAATATGTTGAAGACTGGCCGGAGAGATTCAGGCTAAGAGATACCCCTCCACAATCACCCACTGCCCAAGCACCAGAGCATATTCCCACTGAGTCGTCTGAGGGCTCAGCAGCCGGCAGTGGTGATTACTCCACCTCTCCCACAGCTTCATTATCCGGGGAGGGTACAGATGGAGGTGAGGAGGAAGTACAAGGGGATGAGGAGATATCTGAGGGTGGTGAGCCTTAGGTGGGAGGCATTGCCCGAACTAGAAAGCCGGAGGTTTGGCGAGATAGGTTTGTAAGTGAGGTAGCGTACCACAAATTTAGGGAGTGGTGGCCGGTGAGAAAGTTGATACTGGAGAGGGGTTTCATTGACAGAGATCTATTACACCATAACCCTAACGTGCAGAGACTGTTCAGAACTAGAGTGGGTTGGGAGTACTTTTTAGATGACTGTGTGGACGCCAACGAACACATGGTCAAAAAGTTCTATTGCAATGTAGCCCACATCAAAAAGGGCTCCAAAGTGACCAAGGTGCGCAACAAGACAGTGTTGTTTGATGGGAAATACCTCAATGAATACTTCGGTTACAATGAGGAGGATGAGACTCTATATATGGCAAAGTTGGAGATGGGCGAGGAGGTCCGTCCATGGTTAGCTCAGTACCTGGCAATCCCAGGTACCGTTCCTGAGTGGTTGACTGCTGGGGTGAAAATATTGAGGAGAACCCTGAACTTTGAGGCTAGGGGCTGGGAGACCTTTGTTTGCAGCCGGTTGGACCCTACTACACATGACCAGACCCTTCCTCTCCACCGGGCTGTTTTTAGTTACTTCGATTATGGCGGGATACCCCATAAATATGGGGAATGTGATATCCCGCATTATCTCGTTAGTGGGAGTGTAGCATGACCGGAACTACCCTTTCCCGAGCACCCTCACTATGTAGTTTCGGGACTTGGAGGTGGCCAAGAAGCCCTACGACGTCAAGGTCAAGGCGACAGTCCCGTTCTCCTAGTATAGCTTGAAGGGGAATGACAACCCCAAGGACAAGAACTACAAAGCCCCTACTTCTGCCCCAACTGGCCAGTCTGAAGAGCCAGTTATGGTAGAGTTCCCTGCTGAGCCTACCTCCATTTTTGCTGATATGCCTCCCGGACCTTCCACATCTTCAGCCATTCCTCCTGGACCTTCCACATCAGCAGGCCAGGAGATCCCATCTAGCCAGGCCCATCCTATCACTGCCCACCGATTGAGTCAGACACTTCAGAGTATCAACAACTAGATGTATACTTCTTCATCCAAGTTGTCCACCTTGACCACCACTATTGCAGCTCAGTCGGCACCTCAGCCAGCACAGGTCCCACAATCCATAGAGGATGCTTTGAAGAAAATTCTTGAGAACCAGAAGAAAATCCTCAAGACTCAGGTTGCATTAGCAAAGGTAGTTGATTCGCATAGCAAGGCTCTCAAGGAGCTTGCTAAGGAGCATAAGAAGTTGCGAAAGACACGAGCTTCCAAGGAGTCCGTGAAGGCGCTGCGGGCAGATGTTGACAATTTGAAGGCAGACCAGCTGCCTTTAGACCTATTGTTTGAGGACCCAGTTCCAGCAGCTGAGCCACAGCCGGAGCAGACCCAGAGGCCTCCGAAGAGGAGAAGGACGATCCCTAGAGCAGATGATGCCATCATCCAGTTGGTGGACCCACCGGAGGCTTCCTCCAGTCAGCCACAGGATGTACCAGTTCTAGAGCCTGTCCAGGTCCAGGCCTAGGTCCCAGTAGCAGCAGAGCAGACCACAAGGAACCAGTCTGAGGTTCCCGAGCACACAGAGGACCCAGGGACCACCCATGATCCTATGCAAACGGACACGGCTTAGAGAGCCCTCTATATCCTTTTTCTATCTTTTTGGTGCTTGTTTGGACTAGTTGGCATTGGGGACAATGCCAGCTTTTATTCGAGGGGGTGCGCCCTTCATTTTTGGATGACTGTATATATTGATACCATTTAATGCTTTCTTGATTTTCATTTGGTCTGTATATAATTTTTTATTTAGTTACTTTTATCGCACTTTTTATCTTTCCTTTGGTCTGTACATAAAGTTACATTTCATTGTATATATTCATCCCGTCTATTGTATATTCAAATCCCCTCTTCTATATATTTTGTTTTATTTTCTGCAAAAAATTTTCGTTTTTAGCTTCTTATTTGTGATTCGTAGCTTCTTGTTTTTTGAAATTTGCAATAGGCCTTTGGTTTTCTTAATGCCACGGTTCTTTCCAAAGGTGGAGTGTTGTGTGAACCGGGTGGCTCTTCCCAATAATAGATGGCGTGACAACCTTCTTAAGGGTTTGAGTCCTTTTTTCTTTTTGTTTTTAGTAGTTTGTAGTTAAGGGTACCTCAAGAAAAGCTTCACTTGGGCCTAGCACATTTGCCTTTGATCTTATGGTCAAAAACAAATTGTTGTGTTTATGATGGTGAAAGTCGTGGCCTTGAGACTCTTGTGTTGACCGATAATCATCAAGTGGTTTTCCGGGACCATTGTGTGCTCAAATCGTATCTAAGGTCGTTGTGGGCCCCCGACTCTATGTCTTTAGCAATCCCTTAGCTTGTGTGGTGAGTAATTGAATTGCAAGTCCAAGTTCCGAGCCATTGGTCTAGAACTTGCCCTGAATGTTTGTTGAGGCGAAATCCTAAGTGAATTTTGACTTGAGGCTTGATTATAGGCTCTCCTTGATCCAAATGATAGATTAAACAATTACATAGCCTACCAATGATAAGATCCCTAGTTAACCCTTTTGAGCCTTAGACCTTTTTCTTTCAAGAACCATGATACAAGCCTATACCCATTCTAAAAGATACCCTCTCTTGGCACCCAAATCTTTCCTTTAGCACATGGAGAAAGTATAAGTTTGGGGGGAGAGACGAGGATTGCAACAAAGTGGTAAAAAGGCACAAAAGTGAAGAAAAGAAAAGGCAATGAAAAAGAAAGAAAAGCAAAAAGACAAAAAGAAAGATCAATGTGAAAAAGAATAAAAGGGGATTCAAGAAAAGCAATGAAAAAGAAAGAAAGGTGTGGAAAGTTGAAATTAGGAGAAAAGGTTTGTCACGACCCAACCCCCCGTCGTGATGGTGCCCAACACATTGCTAGGCAAGACCGACCATTTCCACAACCTTAGCCAATTAATCTAGATAGATAAATAAATATTCACTACTAAAATACCAATTTAATGCGGAACTTCTGAAATAATCTCTAACATTCGAAAACCCCAAAATAAAACAAAATACTAATCAGCCCACAGAATCTGGTGTCACGAACATGAGCCTCTAATACAAAATATTCACCTAATCATGAGTCTGTCTAGGAAAGAAAATACAAATAAAAGGATAAAGATAGAGGGAGAGATCAAGGCTGCGAACGCCATGCAGCTACCTCGATAATCCCGGATAAACGATGCTCAGCCAACAAGTCCTCACTCACCCTGTGGTGTACCTGAATCTGCACACAAGTTGCAGGGAGTATTGTGAGTACTTCCAACCCAGAAAGTAATAAATATAAATAAAGTTTGAGGATAAGAAATCCTAAATAACACAAGGTAAAGCTATAAATACAGTAAAACAGCGAGGACAATTATAATAATAATAATACCACAACAGATAAAAAATAAATGACAATTAACATATGCAATGCAACACATAAACCGGTACTCTCCAGTACCCCGCTGCGGCCGTGCAGCCCGCTCCATTTATTTAACGTCGACGGCGCTCACTGGGGGTGTGCAGACTCCGGGAGGGGCCCCTTACGGCCCAAGCGCACTAATAAGCCATCTCGTGGCATCAATCAGGCCCTTGGCCTCATATCAATATCATCATCATACCACTGCGGCGTGCAGTCCGATCCCATACTCAGTCCAAAATCACATAAGCCTTTCGGCAGAATAGTATAAAAATATTCAGCCCAAACTTCATTTAAAAATATTACTTTAGTTTCTACTTTTAGAAAAATGGCTGAGTTTACAACAACAGTGTTAAATACCAGGACTGAATTCAATATCTAGAAATATAGTAAGAAACCAGTAAAAATAATCCCTGAAGGATTCAAGTAGTTGGCACAAAGCCCAATTATGATAATTAATCCATTTTTATAAGGATATCACAAAAACTACAATCAATTAGGTAGTAATTTTATTAAGCGGGATGGACCAAGTCACGATCCCCGATGGTGCTCTACCCCACGCCCGTTATCCGGCGTGCAAGTCACCTCAATATAGCACAACAATGTGCAAATTCGGGGTTTCAAACCCTCAACACAGTATTTACATTTATTACTAACCTCAAGCCGGCCAAAGTCCTAGCTTGCTATGCCCTTGCCTTTCGAATTCACCTCTTCGTGCGTCGAATCTGACCAAAACCACAACGAATATGTCACAATATGCTAAGGGAATATAACCCAATCGAAAAGACTCGAAAAACATCGAAAATTACGAAGTTGGCAAAACCCGAGCCCCGGGCCCACTTCTCGAAAAATTATAAATTTTACATCACCGTATTCCTTATCTCGCCACGAGTCCATGCATATAAAGAACACCAAAATCGGAGTCCAAATGACCCCTCAAATTCCCATTTTTGTTCTCTTAGGTTTCAAGCCCTAAACCACCATTTTTGACCTTAATTCCTTGAGTTTTCAGTGTAATTTCATGTATTTGCATGATAAAATTGTGTTCTAAGTCCAAGAATGCTTATCTGATCGAAGTCCTTGAATTTCCTCTTCAAAATCGCTCAAGAACACCCCAAGTCCAAAGTTAAAATATGTGTTCTGTAAAATTTCACGAAGGGATTAAAAACCCACTTCTGATCAGTTGTTTCCGCACCTGCGGTCATTTTCCGCTTCTGCGGCTACTGCATCTGCGGTCCTTTTTCCGCTCCTGCGGAAATCTCCTTAAAGTCCAAAATTCCGCATCTGCGGTCCTTTTGTCGCATCTGCGACTCCGCAGATGCGGTTGGCATCTTCGCACCTGCGATTACTGTCGCTTCTGCGGTTCTTGTATCGCTTCTGCGGTACCGCTTCTGCGGTCCCATTTCCGCAAAAGCGAAAATACCAGAAGCAGCAAAATTCTGCAATCTCTTTAAGTTCAAAACTTCCCGTTAGGCATCCAAAATCACCCCGAGGCCCCCGAGACCTCAACCAAAAGTACCAACACATCCTATAACATCATTCAAACTTGTTCCAATCATAAAAACACCTCAAACAACACTATAACCATCATTTCTCATCGAATTCAAGCCTAAGTTTTTCAAAAACTTCCGAAATACGCATTCGATCAAAAACCCAACCAAATCACCTCCGAATGACCTGAAATTTTGCACACACATCCCAAATCACCTAACGAAGCTACTGAAACTCTCGGAATTCCCTTCCGACCCCCGGATCAAAATCTCACCTATTGATCGGAATTCGCCAAAATCTTAACTTTGCCAATTCAACCCTAATTCTACTCTGGACCTCTAAAATCACTTTTGACCACACTCCTAAGTCACAAATCATCCCCCAAAGCTAACCAAATCATCGGAATTCAAATCCGAGCCCTCTAACACAAGGGTCAACATCCGGTTGACTTTTCCAAAACAAGCCTTCCTTAAAGAGACTAAGTGTCTCATTTCCTTCTAGAACTAATCCCAATCAACTCTAACACATCAAATACTTATAATGAAGCATAAGGAAATAGAAAATGGGGAAAACGGGGCGGTAACACACGTGAGGACGGGTGGGGTCGTCACAAGGTTTGAAATGAATAAGAAAGAGTGACAATGTGTCTATCTAACCCCTTAGAAAGAAGTGAAATGACTCAAAGAGTCAAGTGAATTGTGCCAAATGAATCAAAAGAAGTGCTTAAGGGAAGATGGAACCCACTTGAACAAAAACATGACCTACCCTAAACCAAAAGCCTTCACAATGACTCCACAAAAGCCCTATATGATCTTGAGTTGAATGAAGCTTACATTAGTGGATACTTACATAAGGGGCAAACATATGGTACCTAGAGCCGGACTTGCGACCTTTCCTTGAGAGAGATGAGTGTTGGGTTCCACAATGACCAAAGTAATTGAAAGAGTTCTTTGATGTGTTGAGTCAACTCTTGATGCTCTTGTGTCGCACTTGATCCGTGTTTTTTCAAAGGTTAAATGTTGTTAATGATTCATTTGTATTGAGGGCAATTGTTAGTCCCAATTGAGGCTAGTCGAGGTTACTTTAGGATAGCTGAAAATTCTTGGATTTTACCTCAAGGGGTGGGTCTCATTTTGTTTGCTTGAGGACAAGCAAAAGCTTAAGTTTGGGGGAGTTGATAACTAGGGATTTTGACGTGTTTCATGCTCCTTCTTGCTTACGCTTTGGTTATAAATACTTACAAAATAGACCCAAAAAGCTCATAAGTTGTGCTTGATTGCAGGATTGATCAACAAAGTGACGAGATGTCAAATATCGGCTCAAAGGGAGTGAAACTTGCACAAGTATCAAAGACAAAGAGAACTCAGGACAAACTAGCCTAGTGCGGCCGCAGTCCATTCTGTGCGGTCCGCACTAGGGAGATTCAGAGACTGGATTTTTAGGCATCAAAGCAATGCGACTGCAGTAGACATTGTGCGGCCCGCGCTGAAGACACCACGGCCGCACCACCATTTTATGCGGTCCGCGGAAGCAAACTTCAGAGAGATGTCAAGTACCAAGGTTCAAGCCTGTGCGGTCCGCGGTCGTGTTTGTGCGGACCGCTAGTTCTCTCCGCGGCCGCAGTCCATTCTATACGGTCCGCGGAGCCTGAGTTCAGAGAGTGATTTTTTAGAGTAAAGAGCCTAGTGCAGCCGCACACCATTTTGTGCGGTCCGCACTGACCCCGCAGGGGCATTTTTCTCCAGTTTTTCCAGCTTAGTATAAATAGAACATTTTTCCATTTTTTAGGCAATTAGCTATTAGCAGATATTACAGAACAGTAGCTGCGCTCATGAGAAGCCATTTTGTAGCCATTTTGGGCACTTTAACGTAGTTCTATCAATTGAATCATTATTACTTCCGTAATTTAATATTATGTTTTTTTTCTTCATCTATTTCTCTGATTTTATCTTCAAGCATGAGTAGCTAAACCCATTAGCTAGGGTTGTGGCTCAACCCTAGTGTGGGTAATTAATGGGTGTTGTGATTTAAGGTTAGATTGATTATGGGTGTTTGTTATTTGGGTCAATTTTAGGGTTTAATTTATGAATTAGTGGTTGCAAACACTAGTTTGTGCTAAGTTGACTTGGCTTTTCTTGAGAAAGAGATCCTAAGTCTCCAAAATTGACTCAACAAGGAATTGGGATGGACTCAAGAGATTTGATAGTCCCAATTAAAGGGTTAAACCTCGAGAGAGTAATTACCCGACTTGAACCCTAGTTGCTCGGGCATATATGCATACCCAATTGGTCTCGAGAGAGTCAATTGGGCAAAATCACTCTTTCTACCGAGAGGTGTAGAGTGTGTAGTATTGAGTAACGGTTATAACATATTTCCCCAATCATGTCAATCGTGCCTTAAATGCAATTACCCGTCAATTAGCCACCTAGGTGAAAGTCACTATCCTAGTGCCCTTTTAACTATTAGATACAACTTGTAGCAATTCTCGTTTAGCATAATCTAGCTGCATTTATAATTAGTAGATGATAATAGTAGAATATAAAGAAAACCCAAAAATGTATAGAAGACCAATTAAGAGCATACACGCAATCCTAGGCTAAATAGATATTCGACTCCAATCCTAGATCTCTGTGGACTCGATCCCGACCCACAAATTGGGTAAAAGCTATTGCGACCCTCTCTCGCTACTTTTTAGTGGTGCGGAGTTGGCAGCGATCAGAGACGCTCAAACAGCCTCCGATAGTTCTCCCTCTGAGTGATAGGAAGAAACTTCTCCAAGAATAGCTGAGAAAACTGATCCCAAATCAGAGCTGGTGACCCAGCTGGCCTAGCCAAGCAATAATCTCTCCACCAAGTCTTGGCGGATCCAGACAGTCGACCCCATTGGTCTCCACTATCCCATGTTCTTGAGAACCTCATGACAGCTGTCTAAATAATCCTGGGGATCCTCAGAAGATGTACCGCCATAAGTAGTGAAGAGCTTGGTGAAACCTGTCCAACCTCCACGAAGCCTCCGAATATGTAGTTGATCCATCACCGGTCTGTGCTGTTGCTCGGCCGAAGAAGCAGTACGTGACCTCGCCATTCACGGAAGAACAGAGTAGAAATTCAATTAGCATTGAGAAACCAAACCGCACGACAGGAAAGAATAGATGTGAAGTTTTTCCTAACTCTGTAGCCTCTGGGGATAAATATAGACGTCTCCGTACAGATCCCTCAAACTCTACTAAGCTTGTCCGTGAATTGTGAGACCTAGGTAACCTAGAGCTCTGATACCAACTTGTCACGACCCGGATTTTCCACCCTCGGGAATCGTGATGGCGCCTACTGGTGAAAGCTAGGCAAGCCAATTATTTCAACTATTTACCTTTTTCTCATTTTTAATCCTTTAACAGTTATGAATCAACATTATGTAATCTGCGGAATTAAATAAGCGGAAGAACAAATTATAACCATTAGAATATTACCAATACAATTCCTAAAACATAGACTACCCAGGACTGGTGTCACAATTTAACAGACTATCTAAGAATACTACAAATAAGGGTCCGAAAGATAAATACAACGTTGTCTCTGAAATACATAAAAGAAACAGAATGAAAGGATAGAAGGAGACGCCAAGGCCTGCGGATTCCTGCAGGACTACCTCGGGTCGCCTAGTGAACTGGAAACAGCAACCTTATTGCGGTCCGAAAACTACAGTATCGAGATCTGCACAAAAGAGTGCAGAGTGTAGTATCAGCACAACCGACCCCATGTGCTGGTAAGTGCCTGGCCTAACCCCGGCGAAGTAGTGACGAGGCTAGGACCAGACTACCAAATAAACCTGTGAAGTTAAATCATGTACAGCAGAAAATAAAGGCATAACTTTACAATTGAAGATAGGAAGGGGAAACATACTGCGGGGAAATATCAAGTAACAACGGAAATCCAATAGATAAATGTAAAGAACACTATAACTAAATTATCAGCAAGAATCAGAAAATCAAAGACAAGTGCACGGCATCACCCTTCGTGCTTTACACTCTCTCACAAATATCATGCACAGCATCACCCTTCGTGTTTTACACTCTCTCACAAATATCATGCACGGCAACACCCTTCGTGCTTTACACTCTTCCTCAACCAAGCAACAATCACAAAGCAATTTGGGTAAGGGAATCAATAACATCACAATAAAATCAAGTAACCACAGAAACCAATAGATAGACGTAAAGAACATCATAACTCAATTATCAACAAGAATCAGGAAAATCAAGGACAAGTGCAAGGGATCACCCTTTGTGCTTTTACTCTCGTCCTCACCATAAGAATCAATATAATCGGCACGGCATCACCCTTCGTGCTTTTACCTCACATAATCATGGCACGGAATGATCCTTCATGCATTATCACTCATATAAAGGCACGGAATTGTACATCGTGCGGCACGGCATCACCCTTCATGCATTAACATTCTCTCACAAAATATCATGCACGGCATCACCCTTCGTACTTTGACTCTCTCTCACCAAAGCAATGCACGGCATCACCCTTCGTTCTTTAACACTTTTCCTCACCTAAACAACAATCACAAACAATAAGGGCAAGGAATTAAATAGAATCACAATAAAATCACAATGAAAATCCCGGCAAGGGAACAGTATCAAAAGCAACAACATCCCGACAAGGGAACAATATTAAAAGCAACAACATCCTGGCAAGGGAACAATATCAAAAGCAACAACATCCCGGCAAGGGAACAATATCAAAAGCAACAACATCCCGACAAGGGAACAATATTAAAAGCAACAACATCCCGGCAAGGGAGACAATATCATAATCCTCTTCTCTTTTTCACATTTACTTCACAATTCAATTTACATCTTGAGCCAATGCTCTACCATACTCAATTACCAATGATACTTTCACAATTCGATTCACAACTTGAGCCAACGCTCTTATATGTTCAAATACCAATGATACTTTCACAAATCAATTCACAACTTGAGCCAGCGCTCTTAAATGTTCAATTACCCAATTTACTTCCACAAGCCTTGTTCAACAATAAGAATATCACATAAGGCATGAACAATACAAAACGGAGTCACATTAATCATAGTATAAGATGCACGGGCATGCTTGACACCAATGTATAGATACTCGTCACCATGCCTATAAGTCGTACTCAACAATTAACACATAGCAAATAGGACACGACTCCTAATCCCTCAAGCTAAGGTTAGACCAAACACTTACCTCGATGCCAGGAACACAATTCAAGCCTCAACTATTGTTTTACCCCTTGATTCCACCACTAATTCGCTTGTACCTAGCCACAAGTTACTTAACTATATCAATAAATGCTAAATGAATCAATTCTAATGCATGAAAATAGATTTTGTAAAGTGTTTCCCAAAAAGTCAAAAAAATCGACCTCGGGCCCACATGGTCAAAACCCGAGGTTCGAACCAAAACCCGATTACCCATTCACCCACGAACTCAAATATATAATTTATTTTGAAATCGAACCTCAAATCGAGGTCAAATCCCCAAAATTTGAAAAACCTAAGTTCTACCCAAAACACCCAATTTCCCCCATGAAAACCTTTGATTTTGAGTTGAAATCATGAGAAAAGATGTTAAAGATTAATAAAAACGAGTTAGAAATGACTTACAATCGATTTGGAAGAGTACTTGTCTCTGAAAAATCGCCCAAGAGTGTTTAGGTTTTGAAAGGATTTGAAAAATGGTTGAAATGCGTCTAAGTAATGATTTTGCAGGTTGCAGATGTCGCAATTGCGACCAGGGTTCGCAATTGCGAACCCCTCAGACTACTAACTTCGCATTTGCGATTAATGTTCGCAATTGCGAACTCGCTTTTGCGATGGGATTGTCGCATTTGTGACACTGAAGGATTCCAGGCCACTTCGCAAATGCGATAGGCCCTTCGCATTTGCGATATCACTTTTGCGATGACTACGTCGCATTTGCAACCCCAAGGCAGACCAGTTCTTTTTCGCATTTGCGATAAACGTTCGCATTTGCGAGCCAGGCTTCGCAAATGCGAACCTTGCAGACCTGCAACACACCAGCAATTCCTAAGTGCAAATTTCACTCCGTGGCCTATCCAAAACTCACCCGAGCCCTCGGGGCTCCAAACCAAACATGCATACTAGCCCAAAAACATCATACGGACTTGCTCATGCATTCAAATCACCAAAATAACATCAACAACTATGAATTTAGCATCAAAATCAAAGAAAATCTCAAGAACTTTCAAAGTTTCAAATTTTACAACTAAGGTTCTGAATCATGTCATATGACCTCCGTTTCTTACCAAATTTTACAGGCTCAACTTAAATCACAAATAAGACCTGTACCGGGCTCCGGAACCAAAATACGGGCCCGATACCATCGAATTCCAAACACATTTCATTTCCAAAAACTCATATACATTCCAGAAAATAATTTTCTTTAAAAATTCATTTCTCGAGCTTGGGACCTCGAAATTCGATTCCGGGCATACGCCCAAGTCCCATATTTTCCTACGGAGCCTCCAGGACCGTCAAATCATGAGTCCGGGTTCGTTTACCCAAAATGTTGACCTAAGTCAACTTAAATTCTTTTTTAAAGCAAAAAATTATTATTTTTTTTTACAGATTTTTACATAATGGCTTTCCGGATACACGTCCGGACTGCGCATGCAAATCGAGGTGAGGCAAAAAGGAGGTTTTAAAGCCTCGGAACACAGAATTTACTTTCAAAACAAGTGATGACCCACTTCATCAAATTGCTCCTCCACATGGACTGGTCGTGGGATCCCAACTGGGTTAATGTTCTCAGCTTCCTGGTTTTTCATTTCTTTACAAGATGCTCCTTGAGAAGATGATGTTTGTTCTTTCCTGCGCTATCGAAGATATCTTTCAATTTCAGGATCATAATTGATCAACTCTTTTGTAGAAGAGCGGGTCATAAACTACTTAAAATTCTTAAGTAAACAAAGTACAAGAAAAAAAATAAGTATATAAAAATTACAAAAATGATAAAAATAGTAGGAGCTAAGCAAAAATAATTGTACGATAATTTTATTATCTATAGAGAATAATAATATTATACTCAAACTTATAACAAAACAGACATAAAGAAAAACAAAATGACGCAACAGTGAACTATGACAAGAAACAATACTATAATACTATTGTATATGGACAAAAGTAATTAGTGATAGTACATATAGTTGGAATGGTCATATGAATATTTTTTAGTAGTAAAAAAAAGCCTTCAATCTGAAAGAACTAACAATAGTATAACAGCTATAAATATACACGTTATAAAAACAGTAAATAGTAGTTATAACACTACTATTATGATAAAGGAGAGAGTACTAATAGCAGTATGTATAATTTGCTATAAACAGTCAATGATGGAACTAGTAGGAAGAAATAATACAAAAGAGAAAAAAAAAAAAAACTTTTACAATACCAATATGAACAAAAACATTACATTAGGATTAATATCACAGTAGTAGTTATAGCACTTAATTAGTGAAAATATTAACCAAAACAAAAATAACAGTAACAAATTTTCAAATTAGTAACAAAATATTTATTCTGAAGTAGATGTATGCCAATCCCCGGCAACGGCGCCAAAAATTTGACGAGGCCAATGTGTATAGGAATTTCCTGCTCGTGCTTTGTCAAATTCTAGTATAGTTTATGATATCGCCCCACAGAGATTGGAACATCTATGCTACAGACTTTTAATATTTCAACTACTATTTGAGAGAATCGATTTGATGAAAAGTGACTGAGGTTTAAAGCTTGTTAATTATTTAAATAAAAACCAAGAACTTTCGGAAGATTTATAATTTAAAGAGTTGGGAATCGTTGAATTCACTTGATTATATATTATAATAAAATCTCACTTTCTACATGTATTTCTCTAAAGGATAATTGCATATTGCTAATACAATTGTATCTTATCTCACCAAGAATTAATCAACTAATAACACTCCGCGAGGTTATGTAATTAATTGAGTTAAAACTAGTGACGGTTAAACCGAAATATCTTCTTGGCTGAATTGTGCTAAAAGATAGTAAAAACTTCGTGAGAATATTTTTACTAAATCAATACTCCTACGACTACAATTCCTCCGTGATAATTAAAATTGAGGCAAGCAAGATTACCGACTTTTAATAATAGCTTACTAATAATTACTCTCACTTCACTATTTTATTCAATAGTTACTATATATTAATTTTGCTCCGTGAGAATTACAAAATTAATATGAGAATAACTTAAAGATAAAATATATAGAAGTGATAACAATGATTAGTTAAAAACCATTATTATAGTACAATATAAAATATAAATAGAAAGTTTCAAAGCAAGAATGTATTAAAACTGAGATAGTATATATATATATATATATATATATCAAGCTTCATCCACTATCCCAATAAAAAAAGATTACTCCACTATGAAGTAGGAAAAAGAACCTAGTTTAGAAATACGAAGAATTAGTACAAAGATATTATTTTTCACAAAAGGATAACTACTAGGACTTAGGAATATTAAGGACAAAATAGAGACCAAGAATAGTTCTTCTCTTCCCAAGACTCGATGTCTTCTCTTCAAAATTCATACTCTATTTATTGAGTTTTCTTGCCTAAGGTTCTCCATAGTTGCAACTATGGAAATTGTAGGTGCAACTATGACTTTGCCAATTGAGTTTCATTCTGTAGAGGAAGAAACATAGTTTCAACTATAGTTTGCTAGTTGCAACTATGTAATTTGCTTCAT
>NW_017670490.1:639114-641133 GCF_001879085.1 Nicotiana attenuata
CGCTTTAATACCTCAACGGGGTGGGAAGGGTAGATATGGATATGATGACCACGCGATAATGTCACGTGTAGCCCCTCATTGAGGAGTGATTACCGGGCATTGTGTGGGGTGATCCATAATTAGTAAGCCTAGGACCCCTTTCCCTTATTTCTTATCTCTTTTAAAAGAATTTCGAACTCTTTCTTTTAAGAAAAAAAAAATCAGCTTTCTTTAGTTCTTTTTAACTTTGTTTATTTGTGAACTATAATGTGAAAATCCCCTCTTATTTGAAGCTTTATTTGTCTACGTGTTATTCGCATCTAAATTGACAATAATAGTCTGGCCGGAAACCACACTAGTGGATTCTAAGGGTGCCTAACACCTTCCCCTTAGAATAATTTCAAGCCCTTACCCAATCTCTGGTTACTCAAATCAAACCTCCTTGGTGTCCTAATGCACCCTAATCATTAGGTAGCGGCTCTTTAAATCAAACCCAATTCCCAAAAGGAATGAGTTGTCCTCCCAAATGTCATAAACCCGATTTCCACGGTGGAAAAAGGGGGCGCGACAGCATGGTGACTCTGCTGGGGACTTTTAGGCTTTTACCATTTCAGACCTTTATTGTGAATTTATGCTTCTATATGCACAATTATTTGTTTATTTCTTTTAAGCATTCAATTTTCTTTTCGATTGCAAGACTGACTTGTCTCCTTTTTTTTCTTTTCTTTACTGCTTTTCTTTACTACTACTTTAAATTATGAAAACTGTTGTATTTACTGCTTTCTTAACATGAAATACATGAATACATTCCTTTAATTGTTGCATAATCATGCTCAACATCATATTCCACTCTTGCCAAGCAAAATCCTTATAATGAATGGTTGCTCTCTTTCGATATTATCACCCCCTAAATCCGGAAACGGCATATTTGCGGTAAAACCAGTCGATCAACGGTGTAGTCGGCGGTTTCGTGCCTTTCCCCCTTGAGTTGTCCGCTCAAGGGTACCAGTCTAAAACCCTATAGAAAACTCACTCTATTTAATTGTGCATGCATAATGGTCAAACCTAGCCGAGTCAGTTATGTTGTCCGCATAATGACTCTTTAAGATAGCCTTGTCCAAAGTCCACTGGGTTCCCCTGAAACCCAAACGGACATTATCATGTTCTGTGCATTTATTTGGAGAATTAAATGCTTTTATGCCAATTATTGATGTTAAATAGTCGAGTCTGGTGGGGGAAATGGCCTAACCTTATTTTCTTGCAGATAATGAGGCACGAAATCCCCAGATTTGGCATGGTTACCAACATCCACCCGAGACTGCTAAGCTGGTGGAAAGATCTTCATTCCAGTGACCAGACTCTTGCCCGAAAATATCTAGGGAATCTACCCTCCCTCCTGGAAATCCAACCCAACAACAAGATCATAGAAGCTGCTACTCTATTCTGGGATTGTGAAAGGTCCGTCTTCCGCTTCGGGGAAATTGAGATGACACCCTTCCTAGAAGAAATAGGAGGATTAGCCGGTTTGGTATGGGAGACTCCAGGTTTATTGATGCCTGAAAACCGCAAGGGCAGGGGTTTTCTCAAAATGATGGGTCTGAAAAAGAATCCAAAACTGACATGCCTCAAAGAATCCTATATCCCTTTTGACTATTTGTACGAGAGGTACGGTCACAGCAAATCCTACTGTACCTATCCTGATGAGTTCGCCATTACCTCATTGGGACATGTCCATCGAAGGGTCTTTGTGTTCTGTTTTCTGGGGTTGATTGTGTTTCCAATGAAGAAAGTGAGAATCCACACCCGACTAGCCATGGTCACTAAAACCTTAATGGAAGGAATTGGAGGGCAACCATTCAGCATTGTGCCCATGATCGTCGCAGAAATATATCGAGCCCTAGAGAAGTGTCAACGGGGAGCTAGTCACTTCGAGGGTTGCAATTTGCTACTTCAATTGTGGCTCGTGGAGCATCTACAAAAGGGTGAATACCGATAAGGCATTCGAACGAAGGGACTGGGACGTAGTCATATCGCTTTCCA
>NW_017670491.1:0-25068 GCF_001879085.1 Nicotiana attenuata
CACGTTTCCCGTACCTTTTTCCAAGTTACTGTTGCATCCTTGCTTCTCTAGCTGTGTAAGTCCCCAGCATTTTGATTAACCATGAGTTGCGAATCACTTTTTGATCACCACTTTGATTTATACCAAGTTCTCATGTCAATTCTAGACCTGCAATCACAGCTTCAAACTCCGGTTCATTGTTAGTTATGGAATGACATTTAATAGCTTGCCTAATAGTTTCACCCGTAGGTGGTACTAAAACAATTCCTAATCCTGCACCTTTTACGTTAGATGAGCCATCAGTAAATAAGGTCCATGTTCCTGGATTAGCCCCATTAAGTATTTGTACTTCTTTTTCTGCTTCTAATTGCATCCCTTGGCTAAAGTCAGCCACGAAATCAACTAATATCTGGGATTTTATTGCTGTTCTAGGTAGATACGTGATTTCATATTCACTTAGCTCTATGGCCCATTTAGCTAACCTCCCTGACAATTCATGTTTATGCAATATATTACGTAAGGGGTATGCAGTCACTACAACAATGGGATGACATTAAAAATATGGTCTTAACTTCCTAGATGCCATGATTAGAGCAAGTTCTAGTTTTTCCAATTGTGGATACCGTGTCTCTGCATCTAACAAAGATTTACTAACATAATAGATAGGAGATTGTTTATCCTGCTCTTCACGAACCAAAACTGCGCTTACCGCAACTCCTGAAACAGCAAGGTAGATAAAAAGTTTCTCCCCAGCCTTTGATTTTTCTAGCAAAGGTGGATTTGACAAGTATGTTTTCAAATCCCTAGGTGCTTGTTGACACTCCTCATCCCATTCAAAATGATCCTGCTTCTTAAGGGCCGAGAAGAATCTGAAACATTTTTCCGATGATTTAGAAATGAACCTTCCCAAAGCTGTTATTCTTCCCGTTAGTCTTTGAACCTCTTTTTTGTTGGAGAGTATATCAGGGATTTCTTCAATGGCTTTAATCTGTGCAGGATTCACTTCAATACCACAGTT
This sequence comes from Nicotiana attenuata, assembly GCF_001879085.1. Classification (NCBI taxonomy): domain Eukaryota; kingdom Viridiplantae; phylum Streptophyta; class Magnoliopsida; order Solanales; family Solanaceae; genus Nicotiana; species Nicotiana attenuata. The sequence goes on from NW_017670491.1 coordinate 998, forward strand.
AAAAACAAGAAAACCTAAAAACTTACCTGATGTTACACCAAATGCACATTTTTCTGGATTCAACTTCATGTTATATTTTCGTATAATCTTAAACGTGTCAGACAGGTGCGATATATGATCTTCCGAATGTTGAGTCTTAACTAGCATATCATCTATATATACCTCCATGGTTTTACCTAAATGTTCTTGAAACATTTGGGTAACTAACCTCTAATACGTTGCACCTGCATTCTTAAGACCAAAGGGCATTACCTTATAACAGTAAGTCCCCCTGTCTGTTATGAAAGAGGTTTTTTCTTCATCTCCTGGATCCATCTTGATTTGATTATAGCCTGAATATGCATCTAAAAAACTTAATAGCTCATGCCCTGCAGTAGCATCAATTAATTGATCTATATGCGGTAAGGAAAAGAATCTTTTGGAGAGGCTTTATTAAGGTCTGTATAATCTACACAGACTCGCCACTTACCGTTCTTCTTAGGAACCACAACAGTATTAGCTAACCAGTCGGGATATTTTACCTCACGAATTGAACCAATTTTCAGCAATTTTTGAACTTCTTCTTGAATCACCTTATTCTTGAAAGTTCCTTGCTTTCTTTTCTTTGCTTGACGGGAGGATATGATGGATCTTCATTCAATTTATGGGTCATAACTTCCGGTGGTATCCCTGTCATGTCAGAATGGGACCAAGCAAAACAATCTGCATTAGCTTTTGAAAATTCAATCAATTTACGTTTTACCTCCGGGCTAAGATTAGCTCCTATGTACACTTTTCTCTCGGGCCAATGTATAAATAACACCACGACCTCTAGCTCTTCTATCGTTGTTTTGATGTTCTCGTTCTCCTCCGGTTCTTGAATGGCATCAGGTCTTGAATCCATATCCGTTTGCTTTTGCTCAGGTGAGGTTGACACCGTGTGACCCTCACCTGAATTCTGTAATTGCTATTTGTCTCCACCCTTAACAGTTGAATCTGCAACGGAATTGATGTTCCTAGATGTTTGTTGATCGCCTCTGATTTGTCGTATTCCCCATGGAGATGGAAATTTAATAACTTGATGTAAGGTTGAGGGAACAACATTCATGTCATGAATCCATGGCCTCCCAAGAATCATATTGTAAGCCATTTCCATATCTACAACTTGAAATTTGGTATCTTGAACGACGCCTTCTACAAATGTAGTAAGCATTGCTTCCCCTTTCGTTACCACACTAGAGTTGTCAAATCCCGACAAAGTATGTGCTTTTGGAATCAATTTATCCTCCGCTTGCATCTCGCACAATACTCGTATTAAAATAATATTTACAGAACTACCTGGATCAACCAAAACTCGTTTCACGTTAGTGTCATGTACAAGTAAAGATATTACCAGTGCATCGTTATGCGGAGTTAAGAGTCCCTCGGCGTCTGCGTCGTTGAATATAATAGTCTCCTCTTCCAGTACATGTCAATGCCACTTCCCGTGGGTAATTGATACTTTTGAAACCTTTTTATATGATACATCATTGATCTCTTCACCCGCACTTATAACGTTGAAAGTTCTCTTGGGTGAAGGTGGTTTTGGAGGCTCTTGTCTGTTCTTCATGTATGCTTGTTTACCTTTCTCACTGAATAACTTAGTGAGATACCCTTGTTTTAGCAAATGATCAACTTCACCTTGCAGAAACCTGCAATCTGCTGTTTTATGCCCGTGATCATTATGAAATTCGCACCAATGATCAGGGTTTCGTCTGTTTGGATTCGATCATGCTTCTTAAAACAGCTACGAGTTCAGAGGTGCTTACATTGAAGTTGTAACCACCGAACCTTGCCTTTAGACTTCCATCATCATCTCGTGACCCGCGTGTGTTCCGATCATTCCCGAACCTTGATGAGGAGCCTGATTCCCTATTTCTAGGTTTGTGATAGTACCTTTGATTATCTTGTCTTGACCGTGAGCCATTTCCCGCAGGTCCCATGTAAGCCTCGTACCTGTTTTTACCGGATCTCTTTTCTTTTTCCACACGCCTTGAGCTTACTTTTTCTTCTGTTTTATGTCGTAGAATAATGTCTTCTTCAATCCTCATCTTTGTACTATATCTGTTGTAGACATCATTCCATGTTGTTTCTGGGAATTCTCGAAGGCTTTCCTTGAGTCGCCTCGTGGCTTCTGAGCTCTTCTCATTCAAATTGCTGGTGAAGGCTATGGCTGCCCAATTGTCAGGTACTCGTGGCAATGTCATTCTTTCCCGTTGAAATCTATCCACGAATTCTCTGAGCAGCTCTGAATCCCCTTGCTTGATTTTGAAGATATCCTCCATTCTTTTTTCAACTTTTTGAGCTCCCGAGTGTGCTTTGATAAATAAATCTGCAAGCTCAGCAAAAGAATTTATAGAATTTTCAGGTAAGAGATAATACCATGTTAATGCCCCTTTAGTGAGTGTTTCACCGAATTTTTTGACCAAGACTGATTCAATCTCCTGCTTAGTCAAATCATTGCCCTTAACTCCTATTGTAAACGCGGTAACATGATCTCGTGGGTCTGTTGTCCCATTATACTTTGGAATATCGAGCATCTTGAAGTTCTTTGGATATTGTCGTTGTTGTTCGACATAGTTGATTCCACAAAGAAAATCAAGCTGAGATATAATTGAGTATCAGATTCCCGGTAACGGAACCAATTTGTTTAACCAAAAATTAGATTCTAGGTCAAAGCTTGAATTTAGAAGAACACGGGTTACTGATAATCGGTAAAGAGTATATAAAGAAAGAAATTTGTGGATAATATGATCAAAAAGCAAATAAAACAAAGTATATTCCAATAGTATTTTTCTTCCCCCCTACAGTTGTTTGTGACTTTCCCTTTTATAGCCATTTTGGGAATACAGACTTTACCTCTGTCATAATAAGACAATTATGGGTAATTAATGACCTTAAACGTTGCGTTATGCAATCATATACATTAAATACATATTCTCTAACGTTTCTAGTATTTGATACTCATTAAATGCTGTATCTAGGCTCTTTTTTGCTGTCAGATTCATTCCTTTGACTCTTCACGATCTTTGACCTTTAAATGTCTTGAATAGGTACGAGCGTTGAATTACTTATACGACTGCTCGTGCCTTCTCAATTTAACTTGTTCGTATCTATTGCTGCTCGTATCTGTTGTTGCTCGTATCTGTTAACCAACCTTAATTCTTTGACTGTTTGACCAGTCTACGTGTCATGACACGTCACCATATATATATAAATACAATTTTTCCCAATACACTCCCTTCACATCAAAGTAAACCGTGTCAAATAGTGTATGTCGATATTCAAAGAAAAGAATTGAGATTTTATGATAGCACCTTTTGATAAATAATTTCTCTAATTGGCTTGCTACCAATATGATGAAGCATCTTTAGCTTAGCTCTATTTGCTGCGTTCCTATGGCTTCTCGCCTATATTAATCTAACAATATTAGATTGAAATATTATAAATAAATATCAAACAATTGATCATAGTATGAAAATGAAAATATATAACTAAGTGTTATATGTCAAACCTGAAAACTTTCAGAAGAAAAATGCTCCTTTATGAACCATTCTCATTGTTTCTTGTCTACTCCCTTTGGTACATTTCTAAGAGCCTCTTGGATTGGCTTACCCTTCACATACTTTGCATGCAATTGTCCTCTCCATTTATTCCATAATTCTTTCATCCAACTCAAAATATGATCGCGATGAATATCCATATCATCACCCTCAAATTTATCATACAATAAAACAAATACGTTTTAAACCTTTAGAGTATGTGAAAACAAAGTAGTAGTCATTCAGTGATTCAAAGTCGGTGAATTGGAACTCCCTCATAGTATCTACTGAAAAGACAAAAATCTATGTAATTCAGTCAATAAGAAAAAAAAAATTACTAGGAAACACCAGTGTTCTAGCATTACAGAGATAATTCCTTCCCAACATCTAGTTTCCAACCTAAGCAATCTAACTGAAGTAGAAGCAGAAGTGCATTAGTTTTCCATTTAGTCTTATAATCTCTTCTCTAACAGATAAGTTTATTCTATAAACATCATCCTGAGACAATGTTACATCAACATAGAACTTGAGAAGTTTCATAATTGCTAAAATATTAGCATGAGTTAACACAACACCTTTGCTAACTACAGTAGTTCATGAAGAGTATAGCATTGCTGCTGTATCTGAAAGCATTGGTCTGTCCTTTGACATTTCTAAAGGGTCACAATTCTCAATCAGCTCCTCCACTGAAACTAAATTTTATCTTTTTGGGGTCGTGTTGTGAAAAGAACAAGAACACTAGTTGGGACTAATTTGTGTACTTTTTCTGGTGCAGAAATGGCTAATTTTGCACGTGATAGACGTACTTGTTTATTGATTTCTGATTCAGTTTTATGAGGATTGGCAGGGGATAATACAGCACCAAGTGAAAGAACAGCTAGACATATATAAGAATAAAGCTCCTAGTATATATAATCAGATAAGAGAAGAAATATAAGTAATAGAGGCCATAGCCACATCTCCAGATTAGTAAGAAAAGAGGAACCCCAAGAAGAAAAAAAGAACACTCAATCCAGTTACCTCAACAGCTGCCCACATATGGTTTAATTTTTCTTCCTTAATGTCATCCCACGATGATACTCCCAACGGACACATATTACGATCACGAACTAATTTTCCCAAATGCCTCGCAAATAGATTGCTATTCTTTCCAACTGTTCGATTATTGTAAAAGGTTACTTTCAGCTTCTGCCCCACTTCAAGTGATGCAACTTCTTTGCACTTGTTACTTCCTCGAACCTTTTTTACCTTACTAGTACATGAACCTACATTTACATGATGTAAAAGTGTTTGAAAATATTACACGAATAAAAAACTTATGATCGAAAAGATTTGAGAACATACTTGGTTCAAATGTTTGGGTGGATTCCATCACTTGATTAGTAGATGGAGAAAATGCAATATCAGTTTGCACATGCTTTTTCTCATGAACAGAGGGAGTTACATTTGTTGTTCACATTTCTTGAGCAGCAAACATTGTAGAATTTGATATTGTACTGTTAGAAGTTCTTGGCATGCCTTGACTGTTATGATGAAAGGATCCCACCTTATTTCCAGAAACCTCTGAAGAGGACAACGATTTAAGCTCTCGCCCTCGTCCTCTTCCTATCCCTATAGAACCTGACACAAGAAATCGTATTAGTAAAAAGTTCTACATTAAATTCAGTTATATAAATTAGTAACTCCATAGATTCGAAAAATCATACTCGGTTCGACTGATTGGGGGGATCGTATAACTTTATCAGTAGATCGAGAAAATAAAACATCAGTTTTGTTTGGCTCAAAAGTTAACAATATACTTTGTAAGCTAAAAACAATCAAAAGTAGAAAAAGGGTAAATCGTAATCAAATATAATAATCCTAGAGATGCAAAGATGATAATATTGTTGCAGATCTAGTATTGCAAAGAGACAGTATGAACTCAATAAGATACGTTCGTTTGAAGTAGAGATGGAGAGAGAAAGCCAGAAAAATGAGAGAATTGTCTTAGATCAGATGCCACTTTTTACAATGTGAAGGTCTCCTTTATATAATAGGAGACCTTCCTCGAAAGAATCAAAAAGTTACAAAGATAGGTAACGTCTTCCTAGTGAGGACATTGAGTCCTAAACGATGTCGCTTTTGCCCCCACGGCCGAGTCGTACCCGCTACGTTGGCAGGCGTACACTTATTGGGCGTACCTACTGGCGTAGAGATGCTGAGGGTCAAATTTGACCCTATACAGTTAGTCCCTCCGCTCGTTGGAGACGCATTCGGTGGGCGTCTTCGATGGGCGGAAATGTGAACCTCGGCTTAGGAGAATTTGACCTCGACCCGGGGCGGCAATACAAATGGAGTGAAATATATGACGTTGTTGGGCCACTGACGCGCGGCTTCCTTTTTGGAATGACGTCATCGCCTGTATGCGTCATTATTATATTTGCCCCCGAGGCGGTTCAGAGGATGACGTGACATTTTGGTTTCCGACGCACGTTTTGAATCATGACTCTTCGATTCTTGTGCAACTTATCCCTATAAGTATGAGAGAGGTTCGATTTGATTCCATTTTCAATCCTTCGGAAAGCACTTTCTGATATACCCCTTTGCCTTTCTTTACTGTAACCGTTATTTTGTGAGGGACTCTCCCACTTCTGTTGAAACCACACTTCCTATCGTCAGTGCTTCGTTTCTTAAGTAGTATAATCATGACAAAACACGGACAGGGTAATAAAAAGGCCAAAGACAATGCCTCATCTAGGGTTCCGCCATCTTCCGATGGTGAAGGGGAAAAGGCGGAGAAGGCCCTTGTTCCTCTCAGCGTAGACAACGTCCTTCCGAAGGAGACGCATGTTCGCAGGGATTTTCCAACTAAAAGCCCTGACCTTCCCTGGGAGCACAGCGTTTTATTACAATCTCATTTAGATGACCTTCGAGAGACGCACCATATTCCGGACCACCTGGAAATGGTTCCGGCTGGGACGGACTATGCCAATGTGCACCGGCCTGGATATTGCACGTTCTATGAGTACCCGTTCTTGATCGGTTACAATCTTCCAATCTATCCTCTGATGGAGGAGCTTTGCCGTTTTTATAATGTGTGTCCTGCCCAGCTCACTCCTTATACCTTGAAGGTGTGCCGTATTATGACCACCTATGCGGCCAGGGCTGAATGCAGCGTCTCGGTTCACCACCTCTTACAGTTATTCAGCGCTGGTTACCTGAGGGGTACCATGCTGCAGTTAAAAGGTCGGGGCACAAGGGGCTTAGTTGTTAAAGCCGATGATAAGCCCAACCGCCGCTTTTGGCGTAAGTATTTCTACATCAGGACGGAGCACCTGGTGTCGAATCCCGAAGGGTTCCCGGAAAGATGGAATCCAGAACGTAAGTATTTCTATTTGTAGAATTCAGGGCTGCTTGCGCTTTTGACCATACGGCCTTGTGGGCGTCCTATGATGACGTGTACGCCGTTTCTTGGTTCATCACGTGGAAGGTTGTTTCCAGCGTGACTCCTCCTGCTAAGACGGGTAGTGCTATTTCTCCGGACGTCCGTTCCACTGCATTGTTAAAATCGGTTTAGTGTTATGCAGCACGGTATTACCTATCCTCGAGTCCCATTTGTACGCAGGACCCTTGGGTGGATAATACAGGCGCCACTTCCGTCAATCGATCATGACTCTTTTAACATCCGTATCAGCGATACGTAAAGTGATAACTAAAGCATCATAATGAGGGAAAGAAAAACCGTCGCATCAGACTTATCGAAGGTGATACTGTCTTCGAAGTCGTCATACCGTTCATGGGCGATGGTCCGCTTTAGTCTGGTGCGGTGGCGAGCTTGACGTGATTGATCACTGACTCGTCGCCGCTTCCGACGATCATGTTTATCGTGCGCGCTGGGGAAGTGGCTTCGGTGGCCACGTGGGATTGTTCCCGTCCGCGTGCAAAGTTGATTTTCCCTTTGTCACTGAGTAACTCCCTCAGGTATCCTGGTTCAGCATCCTGACCACCTCTTGCCGTAGGCCTATGCAGTCTTCGATTTTGTGTCCTCGTTCTGATGGAACTCACATAGGGCGTTGATTTCCTCGTGGCAGGGTCTGATTTCATCTTTCTGCGGCCAAATGAACCTTGGTGCCCAGCTTCTCCAGTGCGTACACTATTTCTGAAGGAGATACACGAAAGTTATGGGCGGTTAATAAAGGGGCGTACTCTTTCGTTCGGAGTGGGGCGACGTGTCGCTGTAGCACGTCTGTATGCCTTGGTGGAGGATGGGAAGGATCTGGTGTATGGCTGATGTCGATCTTTGTTGGAGCGGGGAGTTGTTCTCGTCGTCCTTCGTTCCGTCGATCTCTCCTCGTTTTCCGAGTGTATCGCTGTTAGCCGTTGGGTTGGCCCATTAAGATCGTCCTCGTCCGCTCGTACCTCGCGCAATAAGGCGTTGTGGATTTCCTCCCATGTGGTAGGGGGATATTTCATGAGGCGGCTCAGCAGCTTCTTGGTTGCCCTCGAACCATCTCTGCTTAGCCCGTTCTGGAAAGCGGCGACTGCCATACCTTCCGATACGTTTGGTAGACTCATCCTTACCCTGTTAAACCTTGCCAGGAAGTCCCTGAGTCCCTCTCCTGTGTTCTACCTAACGGCGAAGATGTCGTTAACCCTGGCTCCGCTTTCTTCGCGCCTGCATGGGCTGTGACGAACTTATCCGCCATTTCTCGAACGTTGATATTGCCTTAGCCGGTAGCTGAGAGTACCATGTTAAAGGCCCTCCTGTCAACTCTCGGCCCAAACTTCTTCAGCAGTACCGACGGTACCTGTTCTTTCGATAGGTCGTTGCCCTTCACAGCGGTGATGTAGTGGATCAGATGATCCTCGGGATCTGTGGTTCCGTCATATACCCTCAAGTAGGGTGGCATCTTGAAGGTTTTTGGGGTGGAGTGAGGGGCAGCTTCTTCAGTGTATGGTTGTTCAACGAACCTTCCCACGTCGCGTTTTGGTAGCAACTTGGGAGCACCGGGGATCTTGTCGACCCTCTCCTGATGTTCCTTCATCTGACCGCGGAGCGCCTTGTTTTCATTTTCCATTTCTTCCATCTTCTTTAGGATGGCTGTTAGCGTGCCATCGTTGGTCTGTGTCTCGATGGGTTTGTTATTCGCTAGTGTAACTTCCGGTTCGCTCACGGCAGCAGTGGTACCTACCGTTGGTGTACATCCGATGTTACTTTGTGGTGACCTCTCAACCAAGCCACTTAGAGTGCTTGTTAGCCATCTTTCCAGTAGCTCTTTGACCGCTGAGGGTGCTTCCGTAACCGCAGATGTGGAAGCTCCTTTTTCGTGCAAGATCGTCAGACCTTCGGATGGGGAAGGTGAGATCTCTGCACCCGGTGTGATGCTAGGGGTTGCATTCAGGATGCCATCCTCACTGGCCTCGTTGAGAGGGCCAAGGAGATTGGTAGTGACACCCAATATAACTTTCGATCTTGTATTATTTTCGGCCATTTTCTATGTTTTTTATTTTTGTTGAAGTGTAGAGGGTGGTAGTTGGTTGATCTCTAGGTGGATACTATGGTTTTGATTCTCGAAATCCCCACAGACGGCGCCAAATTGTTTGGCTCAAAAGTTAACAATATACTTTGTAAGCTAAAAAACAATCAAAAGTAGAAAAAGGGTAAATCGTAATCAAATATAATAATCCTAGAGATGCAAAGATGATAATATTGTTGCAGATCTAGTATTGCAAAGGGACAGTATGAACTCAATAAGATACGTTCGTTTGAAGTAGAGATGGAGAGAGAAAGAAAGAAAAATGAGAGAATTGTCTTAGATCAAATGCCCCTTTTTACAATGTGAAGGTCTCCTTTATATAATAGGAGACCTTCCTCGAAAGAATCAAAAAGTTACAAAGATAGGTAACGTCTTCCTAGTGAGGACATTGAGTCCTAAACGATGTCGCTTTTACCCCCACGGCCGAGTCGTACCCGCTACGTTGGCAGGCGTACACTTATTGGGCATACCTACTGGCGTAGAGATGCTGAGGGTCAAATTTGACCCTATACAAGTTTGCATATGCTCTTTCTCCAGAACCGAGGGGATTTTCATTGTTCTTCGCATTTCTTGAGCAGCATACAATGTAGAATCTGATCTGGTGTTGTTAGAAATTCTTGGCACGCTTTGACTAGAATAAAGACTCCTCTGATGGAAGGACGATATCCCCGAAGAACACATAGATCTAAGCCCTCGCCCTCGCCCTCGCCCTCGCCCTCGCCCCTTTGCTATAGCACCTAGTGGAAGAAAATCATATTAATATAAACTTTGACATTAGAATTCAGTTTTAATGTCAGTTTGTATTTCTTGAGCGGTAGGCATGGTAGAATCAGACAACCCCAAAGAGCACATAGATCTACGCCCTCGCCCTCGATCCTTCCCAATAGCACCAGGTGCAACGAATGTATATTTGTTAGTAGACTTCACATTGGATCCCACCTCATTTCCAGTCTTTGATGGTTTCATATTAAACCTACAAAAAAACCACAAGAAAAATCAAGACATTATCAAAAACAATGTAATATCAATGAAAAAAATTACGTAATCAGAATATATAAATTGATTCTTAATATTAAAAAAAACATATAACAATGTTATGCTAATGCATATAGAAATGGTATACCTCATTCGTTCTTTTTCGTTTATTTTTTGTGATTTTCTAAATCTACAATATCATCATCCATTTGTTGCACAATCTCATAGGAATCACGAGGTTACATCTTTCTCACTACACACCAGCCTTTATTAGAATTATCATTAGCATAAAACACTTAAGATGCTTGGTCCGCTAATACATAAGGCTCATTTGTTTTCAAAAATCGTCCCCAATTGACACTTACACAACCGTATTCATCTTTCTTAACTCCTTTCGTGGTATCATACACATCAAACCAATTACATCAAAATAAAACAACTCTTCTACCCATGAATTGCAATCAAGAATATTAGTTAAAACTCCATAGTAATCAATATTCTCACTGTGTTTTTCAGTCTCTCCAACAACAACCACACTACAATTTTGAGTCCTTAACTGTTTATCATAATCTTCTACATGAAATCTATATCCATTAACAATTAGCCATTAAAATGTGTCACATATGGGGTAGGACCGCGTGAAAGTGAGAGCAGATCTTCCATAAATTGACTATCATCTCCGTTATGCAATTCTGCAACCTATCAACAAGATAAAGTTGATTACTTTAGAATGAGTAATACAATATTAAGCTGCCACATTTGATGTGTACATATTACTCGCCCTAACTTTAAACCATTCAATAAATTGTCTGTTCCACTCTCCATCAGACAAATTTTGAGTAGCATCTACATGAATTTGTGCAAACTCTCTACAGATTTAAGATGAAGCACAAATGTCATATAAAAATATAAAGTAATCTTAAAGGAAACAAGGAGAATGAAATGATATGAAAGAAAAATTTGTTCATATTTCACTTCTTCTGGTTGGTTGGTGTATTACTCTACTCTTCTTGTTAATTTTGATCAGGAAGTATGACAAGAGGAAGAGGCACTAAACGTAGTTGGGGAGGTCGTGGGAGCATATCTAATAAAGGGGGAGGAGGCTACCACAGCTATCGAACACTTCTCAGGCAGATATTAGTGAACCATCAACCCCTGCATCTCAACAGGTAAGTTCAAGCCAACACATTGACTCGTCTCATGAAAGTAGTTTTTGGCAGCTTGCACATACGTCTCAAAATGTCCCTACTCAACCAACAAATTCTGCTTCTTTGAATATTGGTCGTCAACAAGCACCTCCTTCTTCTCAGAATGTTGGTCCTCAACAAGAAACTCCTCAAGATGTTTCAACTGAACAAACACTTGCATCATATGGAAGTAGTAATCCACAGGCAAGACGAGATACTATTTGTGGAATAAGATCCTTGAAAGTAAACGGAGATACGTAAGTAAATCTAATTATATAAGTTGTGGTAAAATATATTTGTATTTAATAATCTTCGAATAAAATGTTATATTGATTATTTTGTAGATTCTGCCCACATGAAGCTGTTCGGGATGTAACAATAGCCTTTAAGAAAAGCTTCAGTGGATCATGGAATTGTTGGAGCAAAGTTTCGGAGCATGTACGAGACAGATGGTTTAATGACTTCGAGGTAATTATACTAAACTGTACTAATTGACTTAACTTGATAAACGATATCAAATATAATCTTTACTTTCTAATTGCAGAAAAAATATTCCTTTACTAGCGACGACAAAGTTTTTATTCGAAGGACTTTTGAGCATGTGGGGAGTGAAAGTGTCACGACCCGGATTTCCCACCCTCGTGAGTCGTGATGGCGCCTATTAATGTGAGCTAGGCAAGCCAATTATTGAACCATCTTCCTTTTTACCAATTTTATTCTCTTTAACAATTACGAAGAATTAACATTTGAACAACGGAGTATAACATAAGCGGAAGAAAACAATAAACCATCTGAACATGAATATCTTTTACAACTATTTGAGTCTCAACTACCCAGAACTGGTGTCACAGTTTCACAGACAGTCTAAGAATACTACAAGTAAATGTCTGAAAGACTTAAATACAACATTGTCTCTGGAAATACATGTAAGAAATAGGAAAGTAAATAGAAGGAGACTCCAAGGCCTACGGACGCCTGCAGGGCTACCTCGAGTCACCTGATAAACAAGGATCAGCAATCACACCGCGGTCTGAAGTCTACAACACTGGGCTTGGCACAAAAGAGTGCAGAGTGTAGTATCAGCACAACCGACCCCATGTGCTGGTAAGTGCCTAGCCTAACCTCGGCGACGTAGTGACGAGGCTAGGACCAGACTATCAAATAAACCTGTACAGTTATATAATATACAGCGGAAAGTAAAGCAGAAATAAGCAAGTAGAGATGGGAGGGGGAAACATGCTCCGGGGAATAACAGGTAAAAACAGAATATCAAAAGAACTATAAAGGAATCAAAATCCAACCCCTAACAAGAGTAAGGAAAACAAGGCAGATTTCACTTTCTTTTCACATCTTGTGGTAGGCGTACCACCCGCTCACATATCATTATATCTTGTGGTAGGCGTACCACCCGCTCCCATTTCATTATATCTTGTGGTAGGCGTACCACCTGCTCCCATTTCATTATATCTTGTGGTAGGCGTACCACCCGCTCCCATTTCATTATATCTTGTGGTATGCGTACCAACCGCTCCCATTTTATTATCTTTGTTGCGGCGTGCAACCCGATCCGTATATAATATTTACAATTATAATGAGAGTCCCGACAAGGAATCAATAAGGTCTACACTAACCCGGCGAGGGATCGACAGCATAAGAAAATATGACCCGGCAAGGAAGAAACAGCTATAACCAAACTTACTCCAACGTCTAACTACCTCAATTATAACTCAACTTGTTCCAACATCTAACTACCCCAACCATAACTCAACTTATTCCAACATCTAACTACCTCAGCTATAATCGAACGTGTTACACACCTAACTACCTCCGCTATAACCAAACTCGTTCCGACACCCAACTACCTCAGCTATTACCAAAATCCCTACCCAACACAAAGAATCATCAACCTAAGCATCTGAAACATCAATTAAGAACACAATGCAAGGGGACCACAATTCAACAATAGCCCGGCAAGGGAGCAACATAATGATCTCTTCTCTTTCTCACTTTTACTTCACTGTTCACTTCACAACTCGAGCCAATGCTCTAGAGGTTCAACTGTCACTTATACTTTCAAAATTCGTTCTACAACTGGAGCCATCGCTCCTCAATGTTCATAAGTCACAATTATTTCCACAACTTTACACAACAAATAGAAATACTCACCAAGGCATGAATAATACAACGAAGTCATGAAAATCACAATATAAGACTCACGGTTATGCTCGACACCAACGTATAGATACTCGTCACCATGCCTATACGTCGTACTCAACAAGAAACAAATAGCAAATAGGACACAACTCCTAATCTCTCAAGCTAAGGTTAGGCCAAACACTTACCTCGAACTTCCACGGTCAACTCGAGCCTCAAACACCGCTTTTCCTTTCGAACTCGGCTCCAAATCAATTGTATCTATACATAAATGACTTCATAACATCAATAAATGCTAAACACTTCGAACCCAATGCCTAATTATAGCTTTCCTATCATTCTCCCCAAAAACCCAAAAATCGACCCCGGGTCCGCTTGGTCAAAACACGAGGTTGGGAGGAGAAGAGGTTTTGTGAAATTTTGGTAAATCCCGTAAGGCTACTGTTCTGAAGTTTCAAAATTTAACTGGGCGAAAATTGTCTATGTGATCGCGAAGAATGTAATGCGATCGCATAGAGTAAGGGGAAAATGGTCATTGCGATCGCGAACAGAGCACTGCGATCGCATAGAAGAAACAGGCTGGGCATCGCGATCGCGAATAGCACTATGCGATCGCATAGAGGAAAATATAGGACCTCTCAGACTTAACACTATGCGATCGCAGGAAACACTATGCGATCGCATAGAACAAAACTGAACCCTTGAAAATTACTCTATGCGATCGCGAGCCTACTTATGCGATCGCATAGTACAAATCACTGGACACCAAAAAGCTGCAGAAAAACCAGATTTTTTCTAAGTTCAAAACACTCCGACACCTATCCAAAACTCACCCAAGCCCTCGGGGCTCCTAACCAAAAGTACGTACTAACTCAATAACATCATACGAACTTGTCTGTGCGATCAAATCGCCAAAATAAAATCATTATCAACAATTAAACCTCAAAATCAAAGCATTTTTCTCAAACTTCTTAAAGCATCAACTTTAGCAATTTAGGTCCGAATCACGTCAAATGACGTCCGTTTTTAACAAAATTTTATAGGAATGACTTAAACCATATATAAGACCTGTACCGGGTGCCGTAACCAAAATACGGGCTCGATACTATCGCTTTCTAATCAGATTTCATTTCAATTTTCCTTAAACATTTCCAGAAAATAATTTTTCTTAAAAATTCATTTCTCGGGCTTGGGACCTCGAAATTCGATTCCAGGCATACGGCCAAGTCCCATATTTTCCGACGGACCCTCCGGGATCGTCAAATCACGGGTCCAGGTTCGTTTACCCAAAATATTGACCGAAGTCATATTTAGTCATTTTATAACCAAATTTCATCATTTTCACAGAATTTCATATTTAAGCTTTCCGGCTACGCGCCCGGACTGCGCACGCAAATCGAGGCGACTCTAAACGAAGTTTTCAAGGCCTCGAAGACACAGAATTCAATTAGAAATAGGTGATGACCCTTTGGGTCGTCACAGAAAGGTTAAGTGACAGTTTTGGAAAAGCAAGAAAAAAATTTTCAAAAACAAAGAAAATGCCCGGGTGGACTGCTAAAGTTCACTGGGATGCTTTGATGCAATATTGGGAATCTGACGCTTTTACAAAAAAAATCTACAATCAACTCCAAGAACAGAATGTCGTCTAATAATGGAGAAGGTCCTTCCTTACATACTGGAGGATCAGTTGCATTTGCTGAGTACAGAAGAAGACATGTATTTCTCTATCTTTTAGTATTATAAGTATTAGTTTAAATTTGTTTTATGATTTATCCTTCAAACTAACAATATCTTTAATGATTGTATTAACGGGGAAAGATCTTCGTAATGATGAACTGTTTCTGAAGACTAACAAAACCAAAAATGGCAAAAAGTGGATATGTGGAAAGTCAAAAAGAATGTGGGTATTTTTTTATCACATTCTTCATTGCAACACCTATTGAGTCTTTACCTGCTTCACACCAATCCAGTAGATAAGCTTTCTTCATAAATTAGCTCCATCCATAAAATATGATAATTAAGATGCATTGACGAAAAAAGACAAGGGAGTGATGCATATAAAATTGCTGCTTTTTCTTAACTATCTGTACATATACAGTTCTATGACATTCAGATATAGCTTCAATGAATACTGGAAAGTAAAATTAGGGAACATCAAAAGTACTATGTTTTCAGATGCAGGAAGTGTTTTCATATTTACAACTGTGTATCTATCTTTAGACTGCAATTCCTTAAAGATTCTCCTTAACCATTGAAAAATTATTACAAATACAAATAAATGGATTAATATTTTCAATAGTTACTTTTTCTTCACCAAATTTATGTGCACTGAGTACTTGTCTGAAGTGTTCAAGCCAGATAAAGCTACCGAAGAAAAATGGATATATTATAAAAATATAAGACAATGATAAAGTTGTGATGTACTTGTAGATTGTTGACAAACTATCTAGTACTTCAATTTTTGTCCATGATCTAACTAGATTACAAAAGTAACCAAATTGTGCCTTCCTAGTTTTTTTATAACGATTATCAACAAAAAGATGGTGCACTACTACATAGTGGAACAATATCAAACAAAATATTTAAGTGAAAAAAATAGAATCCAAAGCTCTAAAAATAGTGAGTACTCACCCTCTTAAAATGGAATGATTGACAAGCACATCCCTACTCTCTGGAGTATTTGAAATAAGAGTCAGAGAAGATAAGCCTTTCTTAAGAAAATAATTTTACACTTATTGACAACCTGAGAAAAGAAGTAAGGGAAAAATTTACTTTTCATTCCAGTTTGATACTTTTTAAAATCATCTCAAGTTGTTGGAACTTAAAATATCGAAAACTTGTCTATATATTTATTTATTTTATGCTTTTCAAACTGAGAAAGTGGTTTAACTGAAACTGAATGGTAAATAATTTTGTTTATTCTGTATTCTTATTGTTTGCATTACTATTATGCTGCTGCCGACATGCTATTGCGACTCTTCTCTTCTGTCCCAAAAATATATCTCCAGGAGTAGTGTTAGAGTTGTTGTTTATGGATACTATCAAGGTAGAATATCATAAGCACCCTCTTTTTAGTTCTTACCCGGCTATTTCTTTGTCTATGATGTATAAGAAAAACTTCTAAGTCTTTGCACACTCTAGATTTGAGAAACATTCAACGTGCACCTGAAGAAAATAAGATTGATTAGATGTCCATCTACAATTAAATGAACAGTTTCTACATATATATTTTTCATTCTCTACTTATTAGAGAAGTCTATTTCTTCATCTACTTCTTAGTTACGGAAGTCTATTTCTCTGTTGTTCTTCTTTCATTATAAAACAAATGTGACTGCTCTATTAAGATTTGCTACTTGGCGACTTTAATATTCTATGTGATAACTAATAATTATAATTTTTTTCAGAGTACATTTACAGAGATTATTAAAGACAAGGTAGGTGAAACTTCAACATCAAGGAATGAAGAAGGTTTTGAAATAGATGATGATGACATAGACAGAAACATGGCAACAAATGAAGATGAGGAAGGAGAAAAAACTAGTGAAGACAATGTTGTGGATTTATTGAAAAGTATACCAGATGAACAACTGCTGAAAGCTTGGATTGAAATAGTTGGAGGAGCAAAAAAAGGTAGAATATATGGACTTGGTCCAAAAACTTGTCTTCTGGCAGATTCAGTGAAGGCTAATTGTGCATACTCTAGTGCTCCTAATCCTCCAAATATTCCCACTCAACAAGTGTTTGAATCACCCGAATTTCAGCAACTTCTTAATCGTGCATTGGATCAGCGGATGGAGAATATGCATGCAGATATGCAAGCGGGTATTCGGGAAGATATGCGAGAAGAAGTAAAAGTTGCGGCTCGTGCTGTCGTGCGTGAGATGCTTGGTTTAACTCAACCACCACCAAATGGCTCTGGTTCTTCCCCAAACATATCTTAGAATAGTAGAGTTTATGTTATTAATTTGTTAACTTAAGACATGTTTTATTTACTGATGATAGGCTATAATTACGTATTTTAGCCGCTTATTGCACTCTAATTTACTGGACTTTAATTGAGTTTGAGCTTTAATCGCTAGTGTCTTGCGCTAACTGTGTGTTTTATGCCTTGTAGGAGTGATTCCGAGCTATGTAGATGTTATGGAATGAATTCATGTGATTTGGAGCTTTGAAGTCTAAGTTAAAGCTCAAGGAATTAAGCCGGGATCGTGTTTGAGGGTCAACGGATGATAGTTAGAGCGAACGAAGAATCGAGTAGGCATATCGCACACTGTCTAGTAAAATAGATATAACTTTTTGCTCGAAACTCCATTTGGGCTCCACAATATATGGTTGGAAAGCTAACTCAAAGGGATACAGCTTTCACGTTTCACATTTTTCCAAATTCCAAAGGGAATAGGGTCAAAAACGCGATTGAAACTGCAACTGCGGACCTGACACGGATGGAGACAGAATATAACCCAACTAGCGCGGCCTTAGCGCTAGCTTAGCGCAGCCGCGCTAGTCCAGACGGAAAAATAGATCTGAAGGGTACTTTTGGAAGTTCAAGACCAATCCCCTCAACCTATAAAAGGTTTAGTTCGTCCAAAGGAGCGGGGGATAAGTTTTTAGGGTTTAGAACAAGGAAAAAAACAAGAGATCAATAGGAGCAAGGCGGGGAATTCTTCTACGTGTTTTTCTTTCCTCTTCCTATTTTTCATTGTTGGTTATGACTTTTAGTATTGTAGTTTTACATATTATTATGAATAGCTAATTTGTTATCTAGGGTTTTGATGGAACCTTTTGTAGGATAAATTCTTGTTGTGTTTTTATATAATTAAGCCGTTGGATTTCTCTACTTGCTCAACTACGTGTTTATTGTTGTTGATTGAATGGCCATCAATTGAATGTGCCTATTTAGTGTGTAGTGCTCGAGAGAGAGTACATATTTAGGTAGTTGTTGAACAACGTCACTCCTAACGTATGTGAGAAATCAATATATTGGGTTTAAAGGTAGGTTTAGAAATAACAAAGCCTTGACGTGGTCATAATGAGCGGGTAGATAAAGCTAACTAGCGTAGTTCGAGAGAATATGGCTAGTAAATTGTTATAGTTGCTCGATAGAGAATTACGGCACCTAAAGTGCTCACGATCAGTAGAGAATACATTGGCGAAAATTGTAGGGAACATAGCTAGAAGGATTCCGACAATTAGGAAAATCATTTCTCTAGACCTGCTTAATTTAGTCTCCAGCCCTTTGTTTCGTTAGTTGATAATTTTACTGCTTTGTAGCATTTGCTAGTTAATTAGTTTGAAATATAAATTGCAATCTTTATAATTTAGAAAATTGTTCAATCTTGTCTTCTTGGTGATATTAAACAGATACAGCTAAGCCTTAGTTCTCTGTGGGATTCGACTCCGGACTTTTAGACCGGATTATATTTGCCGCGACCGCTTATCCTTTTTAGGACTAGAGTTGGGCGTGATCAAATTTTGGCGCCGTTGCCGGGGAACTAACGGTGCAGTTGTAGCTGTATATATTGCTAGGTTACGAGTTTGAACTTTTATTTTGTTTTCTTTTGTTTTATTTTTTTTTTTGTATTCTTTTTATAACTATCGATTTGAGAAACATGGCATCTTGGAATTATGGGGATTTAGGTGTAGATAATTCTACTATTGATCTCCATACATATTGTGAAGGAAGCCACCCATGGCAAAATTTTCAAAACGTTCCTAAGATCGAGTTATGTGCACCAACTCAATCTTATTTGTGGAATGTGTGTGATGTGTGTGGTGGTAAAAATGTTCACCTTCATGGTTGTGCTTATATTTCTTATTTTCCCCCAACCCCTTACTATGATGGTTCTACCTTTTCTTGTGAAGTTAATAGGAACAAAGAACCTGGGAATGCGGACTTGAAGGAGATCAAGGATATGCTAAAGTGCCTTTTGGAACAAAACAATGAGAAACAATTGCACATAGAATGGCAAGAGGCAACTATTCGCAAGTTGGAGACTCAATTGAGTCAAGTGGTCGGAGCTTTTAATGCTCAACAAGCCAATATTGAGGATAGTAGCCAAGAAGAGCATGAATTTGAGGTGTTAATTAGGGAGGTCAGAGTAGAACATCAACAACCTAGCCAACCACAATTTGAGGATGTCAATGTTGAAGAAGTGAGACTAGAGCCAGCCAAGGACTTTGAGGATATAAATTTTGTTGACTCTAGTATCACTGATGTTGAGGATGTTGAGAGTCCTGAAGTTCATGTGTTTGAGCGCATTGGTCCACACTCCAAGCATTTTTCCACATTATGTTTGGATGATGATATGGAAATAGAGTCATCCGAACCAATTGAAGAGTCAAGGAATGAGGAACACGGTGCATATATTCTGGAATTCTTCTTGCCAGAACGTCAAGATTACATACCTCATACAAATGCCAATGAATGCAGAATATTACATTATTTCCTTGGGCCAGTTAGATTCGTTCCACCGCCCCATGACCATAATCATAAGCTTGAATCAAAACTTGGGGTTCAATTCATAAGCTCAAGGTGGAGGCAAAAAGTGATTCGCGTCGTGGCGCGACGTTAAATCAAGCGCTTGTTGGGAGGCAACCCACCTTTATTGCTTTTTTTATTTTTTATTTTTTTTAATTGTATTATTTTTGTAGTGTCAATTTTTTTTATTTTCTAGGAGCATGGAAATCAAAAGTATTGGAAGGATGCAATAGCAAACCAAATGGTTGGAACTAAGTGTGAGGTACCCGCACGAAGGACCAAGCTTGGGAGAAGTCTGAGTACCCCATGAACTGCTAGTGCTTCGGCTTTTGGCCTACCAGGGAGTTTCTTTTACTCTCTTGTATGTATGGGTGTGCATTGGGGACAATGCACAATTTTAAGTGTGGGGTGAGGAGATTGTCTGGGTGACTTTTCATGCTATTTTAGCTGTGTTTGTTTAATTAAATAAATTTTTTTCTTAAAGATTGGACTTTTCCTGATGACGGATCTTCTAGACAGTTTTCTTGAGGGAAGTAAGTCTAAAGAAAATACCAAAAAGATTTTTTTGTTTTGTTTTAGGTAGTGTAGTAACTCCCCCTTGGTTTTTCTTTGGGCCACGGTTCTTTTCCAAGGGTTTTATTTGAACCGGGTGTAGTTAGTTTTTTTTTAGGAATAGGAGTCATTGTGTTGCGTTTTGAATTGAAGCAATATCTCTTGACTTTGTTATGCCTTGAGAATAGTGAGTACTTTGGTTGTGACGCTTAGGCTCAGTTTTTGACTCTTGTATAAGTACCTTAAATTTTATGATCTTAAACTTGCTTAACTGCTTTGACTAGAGTGTCTTGATGAAACCAATCCTGAGCGAGTTATGTGCCATGTGTGTGTAAGGATTTGTTATATTCTGTGCATTGCATTTGATGCCTAGAACTTGCATGTGTGTTTGCAAAGCGAAATAGTAGTTTTGTTGAGTCTTGGAAGTGATATAGGCGTTTCTTTGTTGAGCCAGATATGTATATTTTACCCACCTAATTGTTATGTATCGTAGTTAACCCATTTGAGCCTCTAATCCTATTTCTTTGGCAACCACATTACAAGTCTTACCCAATTGTTTGAATGGACTATCTATTGAACCTTTTAACCTCTCATTAGCACTTGAATTGTGATAATTATGTAAAAGTTAAAGTGTGGGGTGGTTGGTTTGACTTTTGAGTGGAACTAATGAAATCGGGAGAAAGGTGCACTGTTTTGAACAAGTAAGAGCCACCTGAATTGAAAAAAAAAATATAGTTGTATTGCTGTGAAAAAAAAAAGTATTTCTTTAATAAGTGGTGACTCTTGCTGTAATTGTGCTTAAAGAAGTATGGGGTAATATACATTGATGTGAAGGTGGAGTTTGGTTTGACATAAGTATGGGGTTTGAATGTTAAAGTATATGTATTAAAGTGCTTAGGGAGGTGTAGTCACTCTTATATCTAAATATATCCTACACGTCGCGTAGCCTACATTACAACCAAGTAAGTCCTAGATGAATGAGCTCGATTAGTGGAGTAGTACACTATGGGCAAGCTTATGGTGCATCTTTTGTGGCATATGAATGTTATTTCTGAGAGTGAGTGAATTCTTTCTATCTTGAGTTCCTAAGTGTTCTTAAATTTTATTGTGTGGAACTACTCTCTTTTGCTGTGTGAGGGCACTTGATTCATGAAGGAAAGGTAATGTCAATGACCTCTATGTTAGAGTAAGTGGGTGAGTTGTAAATAACGTGTGGTACTTGTGAGTCAAATCTTGAGGTGAAGATGTTACGCTTTTGTGCTTAGTCTATTTTAAATACTCTTGGTGTGATGAGTTAGGAGAATTGTTTAAAAAGGTTGTGTCTATAAAAAGTGTAGCTTGATTGCTCGAGGAGAGAAATGATTTAAGTATGGGGTGTTGATGATAGGCTATAATTACATATTTTAGTCGCTTATTACACTCTAATTTACTGCACTTTAATTGAGTTTGAGCTTTAATCGCTAGTGTCTTGCGCTAACTGTGTGTTTTATGCCTTGTAGGAGTGATTCCGAGCTATGTAGATGTTATGGAATGAATTCAAGTGATTTGGAGCTTTGAAGTCTGAGTAAAAGCTCAAGGAATTAAGCCGGGATCGTGTTTGGGGGTCAACGGATGATAGTTAGAGCGAACGAAGAATCGAGTAGGCATATCACGCACTGTCTGGTAAAATGGATATAACTTTTTGCTCAGAACTCCATTTGGGCTCCACAATATATGGTTGAAATTCTAACTCAAAGGGCTACAACTTTCATGTTTCACATTTTTCCAAATTTCAAACGGAATAGGATCGAAAACGCGATTGAAACTGCAACTGCGGACCTGACGCGGACGGAGACAGAATATAACCCAACTAGCGCTGGCTTAGCGCGGCCCCGCTAGTCCAGACGGAAAAACAGATCTGAAGGGTATTTTTGGAAGTTCAAGACCAATCCCCTCAACCTATAAAACGTTTAGTTCGTCCAAAGGAGCGGGGGATAAGTTTTTAGGGTTTAGAACAAGGAAAAAAACAAGAGATCAATAGGAGCAAGGCGGGGAATTCTTCTACGTGTTTTTCTTTCCTCTTCCTATTTTTCATTGTTGGTTATGACTTTTAGTATTGTAGTTTTACATACTATTATGAATAGCTAATTTGTTATCTAGGGTTTTGATGGAACCTTTTGTAGGATAAATTCTTGTTGTGTTTTTATATAATTGAGCTGTTGGATTTCTCGACTTGTTCAACTACGTGTTTATTGTTGTTGATTGAATGGCTATCAATTGACTGTGCCTATTTAGTGTGTAGTGCTCGAGAGAGAGTACATATTTAGATAGTTGTTGAACAACGTCACTCCTAACGTATGTGAGAAATCAATATATTGGGTTTAAAGGTAGGTTTAGAAATAACAAAGCCTTGACGTGGTCATAATGAGCGGGTAGATAAAGCTAACTAGCGTAGTTCGAGAGAATATGTCTGGTAAATTGTTGTAGTTTCTCGAGAGAGAATTATGACACCTAAAGTGCTCACGATCAGTAGAGAATACATTGGCGAAAATTGTAGGGAACATAGCTAGAAGGATTCCGACAATTGGGGAAATCATAACTCTAGACCTACTCCCTAGACATGCTTAATTTACTCTCCAACCCTTTGTTTCGTTAGTTGATAATTTTACTGCTTTGTAGTATTTGCTAGTTAATTAGTTAGAATTAAATTGCAATCTTTATAATTTAGAAAATTGTTCAATCTTGTCATATTGGTGATATTAAACAGATATAGCTAAGCTTAGTTCTCTGTGGGATTGACTCCGGACTTTTTTGACCGGAATATATTGTGCAGCGACCGCTTATCCTTTTTAGGACTAGAGTTGGGCGTGATCATTTACCCAATAGACATATACTTCGTCATTCTAGAACTAATGATACTCTTATTATGTTTACGTGAAAAATTATTGGAGCTAATTATTTATTTTGTCTTATTGTCAAATTATGCGGGAAATTGTATTTGTATTTCATTCATATGCAATCTAGGATGTATTCCTAGTAAGATTCAGCCTGGAAATATCCCAAGCAAACACAAATATAGGCTAGAATAGTTAGCAAATTAGCGACAGAATGATCTGACAAAATCCTAGGTATTTTTAGCTAGTAATTTAGCTGGGAATATTCCAAGCAAACGGTGAAAAAGGCTAAAATACTTGTAAGTTTATGTCAGCGACCCCAGTTCGCCTCCGTGACATGTCGTGACGGACCTAGTCCCTACGACTAGGTAAGCCTAACAAACGCGGAAGATAAACCATAATCGCGGAAGAAAGTAAATAAAAATTGAACTAGAAAATAAAACGGTGTTTAAGGTGTCGCTCGGCACATACCACAAACAATTCTCGAAGCTAACAACATTCCAAAACCCGGAAAACTCACAAATCACAAGCTAAGAGGATACGTAAGAGGCTCTGACTCAGGATATCTATACAAATGAGACATACTGGAAAAGCTATACTTATTACAGAAAAGCTGAAAGGGACTCCATCGGTCTGCGACGTAGCCAGATATACCTTGAAGTCTCTACCGGTTCGCCTCCTTCCAAGGCTGACAGAACTGAGCGGAAAATACCTGTATCTGCACAACAAAAATATGCAGAAGAGTAGCATGAGCACACCACGGCGGTGCCAGTAAG
>NW_017670491.1:25093-30327 GCF_001879085.1 Nicotiana attenuata
CGCTCGGCACATACCACAACAATTCTCGAAGCTAACAACATTCCCAAAACCCGGAAACTCACAAATCACAAGCTAAGAGGATACGTAAGAGGCTCTGACTCAGGAATATCTATACAAATGAGACATACTGGAAAAGCTATACTTATTACAGAAAAGCTGAAAAGGGACTCCTCGGTCTGCGGACGTAGCAAATATACCTTGAAGTCTCTACCGGTTCGCCTCCTTCCAAGGCAGACAGAACTGAGCGGAAATACCTGTATCTGCACAACAAAAATGTGCAGAAGAGTAGCATGAGCACACCACGGCGACGCCCAGTAAGTATCAAGACTAACCTCGGTGGAGTAGTGACGAGGAACAGTCGAGGCACCTACCGGTCAATAAACAGTATAATCATAGGAATAATGGAAACGACATATAATTATGTAAAGACTGCATGAATGACCAAAAATGCTACAATTCACAATAAGGAAAAATACAACAAGTAACAACGAGAATATAATAAATGATGATACGAAATGACGGCAGAATCACAAATCCAAATCCTAAGGTCACAACACAGCAAGGGGGAAAACAAGTCAATAACTCATATCCTACAATGATATTCACAAAGGTCTTACTCAACTCTTTCCACAATTCCACCAAGTCTCGGACAAACCACAACTCGCGAAGACCCGGTATATGAAAATCTAACAATTGGCATCCTGTGCCCCATCAATCTCATGGTCATGCTGACAACTAACTGGCTAACTAGGGCCACTCTCCCAAATATAGTGGATAACGAGGGCGTACCTCCACCCTTAGCAAAAATCAGGAGGAATTCATCTCTATTAGGAGTGTTCGGCTACGTGTATGCTTGTGCAAGTGTTTTTAACAAGAATTCTACCAATTAGAAAACATAAAAAGGGGAACGGACCGCACGTACGAATGTTTCCTCACAACTTCCAAGCGGTAACGCTCATACAGGTAAGCAACCCACAATCACAATATAAAACAAATAGGAATGCCTCCACAGGCCGTCACAATTCTTTACAATCAACCCCTGACATAGCCCACCTTATTACGCCACGTGTGCAATTAATAACATAATAAGCACCGCCTTATTTCGCCACACGTGCATCACAATGTTCCCACCTTATTACGCCACATGCGCAACCCACATATAAGCATATAACATATCCCGCCTTATTACGCCGCATTGCAACACATCAATAGCAACAATAGCACGGCAAAGACCTCGTGCAACCCTTCAACAACAACTGCACGGCAGAGACCTCGTGCATCACAGTACCAACAGTCGCACGGCAGAAACCTCGTGCATCACAATATCAACAACCGCACGGTAGAAACCTCGTGCATCACAATATCAACAATCGCACGACAGAAACCTCGTGCATCACCATATCAATGCAACACAACAAATGACAATATATGCAGGAACAAAGCAAGAGGATCAACTCAAGAAATTCCGTTCACCAAAAGACGGTACAACTAACTCACAAGGAATAACCGTGACAGAGAAATACTACGCGCAATAAGAACAACTCAACAAGGGAGAAATAATATGAAACAACGATTCCATAACACTAAGTTCAACAACAAGGAAGTTAACATGAATCAAATAATTACAATTAAGGAAATTTCAACTAAATATGGGATATCTAACTTCTTTCCAATTAAGACCAATTAATCACGCGAGAGGTAGAATAATGCTTTCCAGATAAAGACAACCAGTTAGGAATGCTAATGTGACTACAGAAGGGTAATTGTCTACAGATAAACAAGTAAAAGTCAATTAGGCAACAAAAATAACCAAAAAGGGCAGATAAATTCCAAGTAAGTCATGTAGAGGTGAAACTAATAACAGGAAACTCAATCATATCAAGAACAACTTCATATTCGGTGATTACAAGGATCTAAGAGCCTAAAAGGGGCAATTTTCCACAAATAAATCCGAGCACGCACTCGTCACCTCGCGTACAAGGAATACAATCAACAAGGAAGACTCAAATCCTAAAGGGAAGTCCCCCACACAAGGTTAGGCAAGATACTTACCTCGAACCGGCTAAAATCAACTAGCAACCACGTTCTTGCCACGATTACTCGACTCCAAATGGCCCAAATCTATTCAATTAAATCACACTTTGTCAATAACATCTCAAGCAACTGATTATACTATTTAATTCAAAGCTAAAGCGTGAAATTAGGAGAAATGACTAAAATGCCCCTCAGCCAACGTCTCGGAATCGGATCATTTTTACATTTTTAGAACCCTCGTCTTCTCACGAGTCTAACCATATAAAAATCTCCCAAGTTGGAGGTCAAACACCCCCTCAAAACTCAATAATTCGGTCTATGAAGTTCTACCCATTTTTCATTAAAAATCTGAAATTAAAGGAGGAAATTAAGAGGAGATTCATGGAAATTGGTCTACATCGAGTGAGAAGCACTTACCCAAGTCGCCCAGGTGAAAATCCCTTCAAAAATCGCCAAGAACCGATCTCTAGAAGTCAAAAATATGATAACAATGGTGAAACCCTCGAAATTGGAATTTAATCTGTCTGCCCAGAAAATTGGTCATCGCGAACGCGGAAGAAGCATCGCGTTCGCGAAGAAGGAAAAGTGAAGGTGTTCAGTTACTCATCGCGAACGCGACAACGCGTCCGCGAACGCGAAGAAGAAGAATTTGAAGGCCCTAGGACTGCCCTTCGCGAACGCGTGAATCTGTACGCGAACGCGAAGGGTGAGACAGCATAACTACGCGAACGCGGTGAAGGGAGAGGCAGAGCTTCGCGAACGCGAGGCTCTAAACGCGAACGCGAAGAAGGATTTCCTAGATGGCCAAGATAAGCCTTCGCGAACGCGAAGGCCATATCGCGAACGCGAAGAAGGAGTACCAGAAGCAGCAACAGCAGTTCAAAAGCAAGGGGAATTGACCCGTAGCCCATCCGAAACACGCCCGAGGCCCCCGGGACCTCAACCAATCCTACGGACATATCCTATAACATCATTCAAACTTGTACCAATCCTTAAACCACCTAAAACGACGCCGGAAACTCGAATTCAACAAGGATTTGAGCCTAAGAACTTCAAATTTCATCAAAACACGCTTTCGATCAAAAACCTAACCAAAACACGTCCGAATGACCTGAAATTTTGCACACACGTCCCAAATGGCATGACAGAGCAACTGCAACTTCCGGAATTCCATTCTGGCCCTCGGATCAAAAACTCACTATCGGACCGGAAACTTCAAAAAATTCAAACTTCGGCATTTCAAGCCTAAATTTGCTAGGAACCTCCAAAATACATTCCGAACACGCACCCAACCCCGAAATCACCTAACAGAGCTAACGGAACCGTCGGATTTCCATTCCGAGACCGTCTTCACACAGTTCTGACTATGGACCACTTTTCAACACTTAAGCTCTCATTTAGGGACTAAGTGCCCCAAAACTCTCCGAAACTCAACACCGAACGTCCCAGCAAACCAAAATAGCAGAAATGAACTTAGAGAAGCAGTTAATAGGGGATCGGGGCGTGAATTCTAAAAACGACCGGTCGGGTCGTTACATCCTCCCACACTTAATCATTCGTTCGTCCTCGTACGAGCATAGAGAACACACCTGAAGTCTTCAAGTCACTGAGTGCGCACTTCCAACAAACACCCGCGGGTGATCCCACGTCACCCCAATCCACTTAAGCATGACGACACCATCTCAACTGAAATTTAGCCTTCCTAGCAACACCACTAAGCTTACAAGCCAGAATTCTTACCTTCCATCCATTTCCAAAAGACCCGATCCTACATTCATATCCGGTATCAGTCTCAACCAGCTACTTCAGTACCAGCCAACACATACAAGTTACAACCACACAACATGCCACATCACACATAGGCCCACAATAACATTTCTGATAGCAATACTTGCCTGAGATCAAATCCGTACCGGCCATAAGCCTCATATTCAACAGGAACTCTTTTCAAACCTCCACAACACTGGCGATGATACATTAACCACGAAAACCGCATAACAAAACACCCGAATAATCAAATCTCAGCCAACACCAACGGGTACACACCCCACAAGCTAAAACTCAAGAAGCATAGAATGGAAATGACTGAATATGAGAGAGGAAACACATAAGGGAACTAACAAGCAAATCAAACTAGCACAAATTCTTCTAAAACACAATTCGACAAAAACATCTAACAAGAAAGAATGAAAGCATATAAAAGATTCACAAGGATCTTATACCGATATAACTCTCACCGCAGTACACAGCCCGGTCTCAACATATCAAAACACCTGAAATCACGAAGGTCCCGCCCTCATTACTGAATCACAAGTAGGGCACCCATCGACCCATCCAGAGACTCTCACTAGATCAATTCCATCTACAAATTACAACACAGGCTGGCTCCCACACCAGTGGAGCATAGAAATCACAGCTCGTAACCAAGAATACTTAGAGACCACATCAAACCTACCGGAACAGACAACATGAATTTACTGCTAGCCTCATAACTCTCGACAACAGCTAGAAATGGACGATAGACACGGCTATCACTCATAGAACCCCCCAACAGAATAATCACGTAACAGAGTACAAATCATGAAACGCTCCCATAAATGGAACAACAAACAAGGAGACTCGCTCCAATAAGCAGAACTGTGAAGAACTACAAATAGTGCCCCTCTATAACAAACTGGATTCGTACCTGAGTGACATTAGCTGGCGCACCAGCCTCAAACCTACTATATGAAACCCATCAACGAGCCGGGCCTCCCCCTCTTGGGCGCTCTCTACCGGCCTGAATACCTCGCTGTGACACATCGGTCCGAAGTCTGGGACAATCTCTCACCATGTGGCTAGAATCTCCACACTCAAAGCACCCTCTCTGCTGACGAGGCAGTGGGAACTGTGCGATATGGGTACTCCGAGACCCATGAACACCTGAGTCACCATGCAAAGCCTGAAACGCAAACTAAACTAGCTGACCCGCAAAACCTCTACCATGACGCACCCTGCCTCCAAAATAAGGACCAGTATATCTCATCGGTCTACGAGGACTCCTCGCCTCCTCAAACTCTCTCTCCTGATCTCGTCTGCTCTCTCTCTCATGACCCTGCCTGCCCTCTCTCTCTCTAGCATGCATACCCTCTATCCTCCTAGCAATGTTCACCACCTGCTGATACGGAATATCCATCTCCAACTCACGGGCCATGCTGGAC